>NC_140593.1:293141145-293307290 GCF_964204655.1 Triturus cristatus | reverse complement strand
GGACATATGGTGAATATTTACCAAGGTTATTCACCCACTAAAGATAGCTTTATCATTAATTCATTTTCTTATCCCTGTGCACAACAAGCTCGCACAAGCCTACTGATGGCTGGTCTGTAAGGTTAGTGTGTGGGTTGTTTTTTGCCTATTTGTGGGCCTGTTTTATAGTCTTCTGGGTGAGGTATTACTGTCGATCTCCCTGAAATGAAAACAAAAATTGCCTGCAATGAGCTCAAATGCATGCAGTTTTCTTTACTTTGCAAAACACAAACACCGTGTATTTACAAGTTCAAATCTGCCTCGACAGTCTTTTAGAGGTCTAATTCACTAATGGGGCCACTTTTATTTTGGTGCCTGTTTTTTGTTCCGAGTCCAACCTGGTACATTATGGACCTCGTGTGTTTCTGAGGTATGCACCTTCTGATCAGTTTAAAGAACATTTTTCACAATATGCTTGGCATTTCTATCTCCTTGTTCCCCTCAATAAACTCCTCAAGAAGGTTATTATAAAACCTCATTAGGCCCCAATTGTGGATTTTTTTTAACTTAAGACTCCAGCCTTCCTCTAATGCCGGACCAGGCAGCGCATTTGTCTTAGATCAAGATGGATTATTTTTCCCCAAACATTCCATGCCCAATTTCGACCTTTAACAGTTGGCCGCTGGCATTGTGTCAGCTCTTCTCAAGTCTATTATTTCTTCGCTGTCTGAGGGATATGTGCCAAAAGTAAGCAAAAAAAGATGTGGTTACTCCCTCATTGAAGAAAGCAAGCATGGACCTTAGGGATCTGAAGACCCTCAAACTAATTATTTTAGGTCCAGTGGTTTTCAAATTGTAAAATGTCTTTAAATGCTATAAGAAGTATGAAGGATCTAGGTTAGAATTATCACTTGGTATATACTAATTGAAACTTTCATGATATAGACGTGTAGTTTTCCTAGTGGAATCACCCATGAGACGATTCTATGGGCATTATCTATCAGAAGGTACAGTAACAGAAACTATTGCTTCTTACTCAGTGTGGAAGATGAGCAGTTGTGGTTGGTAAGGTCAGCTAGGGGTCACATGGGGTGCAGCCTTTCTATGTCACAGATAATTAACAGATACATGAATCTGCACTTAGCACATGTTTCTTGTGTGGTTTAATGAATTTGTGCACTCGACATCGTTATTAAAGAGTGAATTCGCTGTAGGATTAGAGGATACTCGTGTGTTTTACCAAAACTGACTGATCTATTAATTGAAGCCTTAATGAAATAAACCATTCTTACTTAGTAGATAATGTATTTACTATAAAGATGGCATTCGACCTTTATAATGTGTGCTTTAATATTGTGAATAACATTTATTAGGAAATTAGATAGAAACCATCCTCATATATGTAGAATGTGATTTTACTTAAATCGATAGAGTATGCAATGTGTGCATTCATATTTCATTTATCTAATTTAAATGTAGTTTTTAGCCATACTTTCACAAGATTATTTTAAAAGATTTACCGTACGTTACTTGTAATGTGAATATAATGCACTAGAATCTTATATTTATGTGTTATATTATATTTTCACCATTGAGTTAATGCCTTAATTTGCTCTGACTGGGCCTGTATTTCAAAATACTGAATTAATAATTTGTTTCCATTTTCAGCTAACGTGACATTTCCTGCAGGTATTTACATGCATTTTTAGTTGGAGAAAAGATATATTACGGTACTAGCCATAGAGGAGAGATGCTGTGAAGAAAACCTTGACAAAAGAACATGAAGACCCAGAGCGTCAACTGAAAGGCCTATTAAGCAATGTTGCGATTTAACCTGTGCATGAGAAGGAGATGTCATTCCCATGTCCAGTGTTCCTCTGATGTTGTAGTCTGCAACTTGAGAAACGGAGAACAATGAACCCCTGATGATGCGTATAAGGGGGTGTTACCTAGAAAACTCTTGTGTGCTATAATTTAGTGTTCACACCGTTCGAGTTGAGACCCCTTTTTCGCATACCTTCAAAGACTTTCCCTGAATGCTTAAGAACACTTTGGGAGGTTTAAACCTCTATGCTTACTTCGATTCTATACTAGGTGTGGATAAGGCTAACACTTATTCTGTGACCATAGAAGACTCTTGACCGAGCTTCTGAAATGCTTACAACTTCTTTACTTAATTTTCACTACCTACATCTTATTTCCTTTATGGAAATTCTTGATATTGAGAGTCTTTAGATTTTTAGGGTCATTCCTTTTGCTGGAACTCTACCATAGGTGATTTGAATTTCTTCATGTATAGACAACAAAACGTGCTACTCTTCTCAGAGTAGCAGATACATGTTTTTATCTTTTCTATTGTTATGAATGAACTGCTTGTTTGCCTTATACGGGTCCTCCTACATTTCTTTCTCAGGTTGGAACTACCTGTTGCTATTTCGTAATTTTATAGAATGGTGTTAAGAGTTGTGTATCTTAACTTGATTTTGAATTTGTAATTAACCATCTTAACCCTAGCTACCAAAGTGTAGCCAAATGAGTTGCACTGTCAAATGAATTTGATTGATGTCAATTGTTAACTCCTATCACCTTTCAGTCAGACAAAAAGTTCATCAGAGGACCAATGGTATGCAAGTAGGCCCAGAAAACTCTGCATCATATACAAGAAAGTAATATTGAGATACAACAGCTTATTCATTATAACCATGGTTACAACCATTTATTTACAATAGTGCTTAAATCTTGTTTGATCTAACCATTTTAAATATGTGTCCTGGATCATAATTCAGCATTTTATATGGGAAAGGGTAACTTGTTAGGCTGTGTGTTTAATCAGTTTTGCATTGTATAAATTGTTTTACTTATGCATTTTAATGTTTTAGTAGTAAACATTCTATTTGCTTCAAGAATCAAACCAGCTATTGCCGCTTGGGTTTATGGAAGCCCATTATTCGTGTGTTATGTCACAATAAACCTTGAATGCATCCATTTAAATTCACTGCATTACTCAACAGAACAGAATGCCAGACGAGTTGAAAGAAGGAGGGGGATTCTATTTTCATTTTAATGCTCATAGGAAGTAGAACTCCAGTCTTGCATTCCCGTGCTATGTGTAAGACGAACAGACGATGCAGTCTTCAGGAAATGTCCTCGGGTGACACTTGGCATGTCTTAGCTGTCACTGAGAAATGCTTGCTCAGTCGCACACATATTCATGAAGACAAACAGAGGTACTCTTTAACTGTCAAGGATGCAAAGAACATTATGGAGCAACGGCTATGCCTGAGAACTGATGCCATTTCAGCAATTTGAGAGAAAAGGTGGCAATCTACAAAGATAATGGTCTTTTACTAAGAATAGTACACCTGACGGTATTTGGTACTCTAATGACAGCTGTGCATTTCAGAGGAAATGGATAAAACACAGCACTTACAGGTTCCTCAGTATCTAGTTCTCTTTCTCAAGAATATAGATTTACAAGGCTCGTTTTGATACGCATTTATACTTGGGAAATCCACAAATTTGAAAAGGCAGCAGTTACAAATGCAATTCAGAAAATTATATTAAACTTGTGCCTACATTGTGATCATCAAAGCATCCCAGTAGCGGTGGTGGCTGCTTCTGATACGAAGTGGGGTCGGGGCAGCGTGGCGCAAAACTATAGAAAAAATTACTAAAAGTACACCAAACTTCCTGCTGGCGGTCTCCGCCTCTGTATCCGCTGCTTTCGCACCTCACCTCAGTTTTCCTCTGCTCCAGGAACTGCAGTCCCCATGAGCATAGGCTTCTAGACTCCCCCTACGGCCAATCCTAGAGCTTCTTGAGAAGGGCTTGGATTGGCCTGAGTGGGCTTGCTTTCTGCTCCAAAGTGGACTGGACACCTGCGCCTGCTGTTCTCTCCACCTGGCATTGCAGTTCGGGTTTGCGATATTTTAGTGCGCATGTTGGTTTGGCTGTCCTGAGATGGCTGTTAAAACTGACATGCACACTGACAACAGTGCTCTGTGCCCACCACTCCTGCTGCTGATGGCCCCACCCCCAAGACTCAGCTGACAGGTAAAAAAAATGATAAAAAAGCAGTTTTATCAATTGCTTTATTATCATTTTATTTTACGTTTTGAACTGCTGCCTCCAGCAGACGGGCGCTGCCCCTCCGTCATAACGTAGGAGCCACACCTGCCCAGCAGTGTGACCTTTGTAAAGTAAAGGTCTAGCTTTAGTGCTGGTGGTGCCTAGTTGAACGATATTCGTTGGCACCCCCCAATGAGTTACTACTCCACAGATTCCCTCACTTCCACCCTCTAACCATCCCCATCATCTCTTCATAACCCCTCTCTCACAGGCATTTCATTTGTTTCACAGCACCACTCATACCAGAGTAGGGTGTCAGAGCACTTTACATATCACACATTATAATGAGACAGTAAATCATGCGTGTATAAATCAGAGTAAAGGAATGTCACAAAAAACAACAAGGACTATAATGTGTAGGAATCACATCATCCATACTGGTAGACATTATATTTTGAGAGTCCATGATCTGGAGAAGCACAAACCCAGTGTTTAAAACAAAACACAGCGGCTCAGGTTGGCTTTACCAACAAAAGGATCTGTGTGACAAAAGCAGTAACCCATTGAGCTATCTACATAAACTACAATTCAGTGATATGCATGATACACTTTATTTGCAAAAGGCATAATAATCCTCTTTGCTTCTTTATTAAAAGTACAGCCAAAACTGCCCCTAGACAAAACTACATCTCTCTCCAGCAGGTACATTATAGACCACAGTTACTTGACTCTTTTATTGCTGCCTGATAACTGCTGGACATACAAAGAACTCTGTGGCAGGTGCTTTAAATCCCATGAGATATTTCAAAGCACAGTTCTCCTAGAGCTTTTCGCCCCATGCGGTAGCACCTGTTGTACTGCCCTAAAGCCATCCCTGCTGGTGTAACGCTCATCAAATAAGACAGCCAGTGTGCCACCATGGGTTGTGGGTTTGTAATATTTAATTTTGTTGAATTTTGTTAATCGCTACATTAGAAAAATTGTCAAATTACCCAGTAAATTTGCATAGATGAGGATCAGTCTACTAGCTGGTAAATCCCAGATTAAATCATGTTTTAATATCAATGTTTGCCAATTATTGTTTTCCATGATTGACGGAGTAAATGCCCAGAAATGATTGTACATTTCACAAACATGTTATTGCATTTAGTTTAGATGTGCAAAAACTAGAATATTGCCCTTATCAGGAGTGGTCTGATGATTACTGATATGTGAAGTAATTTGTGGCACTTCACATATCAGAAATATGACAGAATGCAAAAACAAAATGCATTATATGTTAAATTTAGGCAGGTCAGTCCTGTTGCTTTATAGGGATAATTATGCCCGGTTATTACTGGGGCATGCATGTTTTGGTCTGGCAAACACTAAAATCTGTATGGTATGCCGCATTTCATCAGAAAAACTCATAATATGCAATAAATATTTCATCCAATAAATACTGAACACCTCAGTATTAGAATTTTTTGATGTGAATATTATTACATCAGTAAAACAGCCACTTATACTGAAGCCTACATGAACACAAATTTCTGTCCTGAAAGAGAGACTTACAAATGGTAGTGTTTTATTTCTGTATAAGCTAGTTTCGACATTGGCCATTCTACAGAAGTAGACGAATTCTCACAACCTCATATGTTTGTCGGTATTCAGATACTCCTTCCGGGCAATACCCGCTATAGAGAAACTAAAGAAAGGACTTCTTTTAGAGGCAAGTTTAAGTGAATTTCTAGGATGAGAATGGGAGCGTACTTACCCATTTGTATATGTTTGGTAGGGGTTGTCTACAATGGGAAAAAATATATTCAATATGAAGCGTATAAAGGGTATATTTGCTGCAAGTTTATGCATGTATAGTTTTCAAACATGTGGAAATGCTGCATAAGAAAGTTTTACACTGTATACCCAGGAAAGTTACGGTGATTGTAGTCAATCCCGTAAATATCAGAAATATGTTCCGCATAAGAGTTATCCCCCTGAAGCAAATGTATTACTTTTTACCTTTGTCTTTTGTGAATAAGACTGTTTCAAGTGAATTTCAAGTTACTGTATCCAGACCTCAACCACATGCTTTCCAAGGATTGCATTTAGATGGGAGCAAGAGAGGGGATTTCTTCATGTACTAGGAGATGGGGATTCATCTAAACCCCAATAATGAGCAACTTAACCAATTCATTTAACTGTACCATTATTTGCCTATTTCTATTCCAGTTCATTCAGAAGTTTGTGTGGTTGTGGCACACTTACTTTCTGGATGCAATACGCATTATAAGATTGGGTTGGGAACTTATAGGATGTCAAAATATTAATATTTGGTACTAATATATTCAGTTTTTAAAAGGAGGTCCCTCACAAATGATCCTCCTACTCTTAAATTGTTTTCAGTTACTGGGCTACTAAGTCTACCCACCTTCAGTTCTGACCCGGTTCATGATTGTTCGATTATTGTGAAAAAATTAATGCTGTGCGTGATGTAAGATAATCTCTTTCCTAGCATGTTTTCTCAATGTTTTGTTTTGGTTCCTTGGATGCATGAATTTTTAAATTTGTGTTTGATGTTTTATGTTTTTCCTTGAGGCCTGCTAAAGTAGCTGCAAAGACACAGCTGCTCTTTCTAAATAGTTCTGCTTCTAATTTTCAGTGCATGTCCACAAATATGGTAGTAGCCTTCCTCAATTTGGCAGGTAGGCAGCAGAACCTGAAGGCTATGGAATGTTCATATATCCAGCGTTATTATGGATGTATCAGGTGTGCCAATGCTGTTGTATCTCTCTTTGCATGCACCAGTTAATCCCAAAACACCATCATTATTTTTGCCTTAAAAATTCACTATAATTCATAAATTCACCACTGAAAATTTAACATTCAGTATCTCTTTCAAATTCCAGTCAAAGGTAGAAGTAACAGAACAGTAACAGCTAAGGCATGGAATCTATTGTAGTCATGAGTGCCAGAGTTACAGGTTTTCATTATACAGACATACTTATTGCGCTATTACTCATGGTGAATCACCATTGGCGGTTGATATGTATTAGTCATCGGCAGCAGTTGATGGTGGTGAAGCCAAGGAGAAAGGGTTTGTGATAGCGACCCATGTGAAGAGAAGGCTGGGTTATGGTGAGACGGCGAGGGGCTTGAGAGATCATGTCTAGCCTTGGTGAGACCGGCGCTGGAAGGGAGAGTCTGATGGACAAGGAGTAGTTAAGACCAAGTGTCTGGAGGTGTGGAGGCAAAATTAGTCTGATAATGCCCAGGACAAAAGTGTTGGGAGTGGATCTTTCCATGCCATCCTCAACTGCTTTAATCAACCCCCAACTGGCAGAGACCTCTCCTCTGCATAGTCAGAACAGCTGATATTTATTTGGAGAAAGAGGCTTTAACTTTTGATCTAGGATAATTTTGAATTTCCTATTCCTTTCTCTTTTGGAACAATCTAGAGCACTGTTGTGTGATTTCCTAGAGTTTTGACAAAAAGGACTTGGCCCACTGGGATTTGCAGACCTTTGGTTTGGAGTCGCTAAGTCACAAACTAGTGGCGCCTTGGACAAGTACCCTCGCAGTGAGGGAGCCCCCTACGGTGAACTCAGTGAGACTGGAGCAGGTCTTGAGGGCCGCGAGGTCTGTCTGCGACACGGGAGACGGAACGATCGGCCTCCAGAACACTTCGAAGTCCACACAGGGTCTAACCTCACCATTAGGCTTAGACTCAACACAAGTGGTAGCCCTGGTAGAGGATGATAAGTGTCGAATGAAGCCTGCCAAGATTTTTCTTGAGTTTCCATCTCAAAATGTCATCCTCCTTAACAGTCAATGGATATATTCTATGTGAATGATTTTGCCATCTGTTTCCAGAAATTGTTGTCTAATATGGACTCCCTCTTCTGGTGTATTGTTCTGCAAATGTCCCCCACGTACACCTACTGTTTCTAGGTTATCCTCATGTTTGGGTTCCAGATGGAACAGGAGAGATTATATTATGGTCCGCTGAAAACAGCAGTACTGGAGAAGGATACAGTTGACTGTGATAGAAAGAAAAACAAAGACAGAACACATGGAACAGTTTGCGTAAGCTGAAGTGATTTAATTGTCCATTTGCTGCTTTGCTGCCTTGTCAGGATCACGAGACCCATCCTCCCTAGTGGTTTGCTGCTGCCAACGTCATCTACCACACCAGGAGGCACTTTAAAAACCATCGAGAGCTCCCGCAGTGCAGGACACACCCGGGCGAAGCCCGGGCCAAAGGTGTGGCCCATCTGTGCTCATCCACAGCTGGAGAAACCTGGGCTGGGTCAACCCCCTTAGATTTATTAAAGAAATCACCGGTGAGAAAGATAACTACTTTCCCTTATTTTTTTTTTGTGTGGAGCAAACTGCTTAATAAAGTGTAAAAGGAAGCTATACTGCGAACTCAACTGCCAGTGGAAAGTCAGTAATTAAGAGTGTCCCAATAACCAATTATCTGAAAAGTGCTATGGGTCTAATGGACAATGAAATTGTCCATGCGGAGGAGCGCCTCGCCGCTACTAAAACAGCAATAGATGCAGGCTTAAAAGAAACCAAATATGACATTGTGCTAATTGAGTCCACCCTAAGCACAACAGATAGCGCCAGAAATAGGGGGATCAGAGTACCATGAACAGGACCTACAAAGGTATGCCCATTCGTCTCGACCCTACCGTTGAAAATATCTGTTTTATCAAACTGAACCGATTTGGTCTCTACCCCGGCCAAAAAGAGTAAACAACAACCTATAAAGCCAGTAGCTATACCCCAAACACAGACAACAAAAGCAAAAAATAAAGGGAAAAACCTTTCTGCTGGGGTCACACAAACCGCAAAGGCCATCACTAGTCTTGAAATACTTTAAAAAAAACTCCATGGGAAAATTGATAACATCGAGAGGAAACTAATGTAGGAATTCAAATCAGTTAAAACAGAAGTTACCCAACTGACAAAACTGATTACGCATTCACAGACCTTTTAAAAAAAACATGGCTGCAACATCTGGTAGAGCAATGGGCAATAAGACTGACGAAGGGCTTAGCCTGCCTGTGACAGCCAACAAAACTCATACATCAATCCTGCTCGCAAATAAGGAGGCTCCTTCGGCACAATCTGCTATGCAAGTCGGCCAGCTAAACCCACCTAATACGGCTTGAGAGACTGCATTTTATAGCAATAATTTTGGGACTCAACTTGATAAAACCTGTTGGCCAATGAAGCCCTGCAGGGACTCCCATCATCTACCTCCGCAAGCTACTCCTTACGAAATCATTTGTAAAAATGTACCGAAGTTAAACTGTAGCTCTATAGAGACCTGGGATACTCTGAAGAATAGGACTGTTCACTGGTTTGCTACTAATTCCAACTGTAGTACCAACCTCCTCTTCCAGAACATAATCATGATAAGACGAGTGGACTGGGTGGGCTGCATGAGGAAGTGCTACGCAGGGGATTGCACTGTGGTAACGTTTCACAGCCCAGGGGTTGGAAGGGCTTTGCTTGATCAATTTTCTGTTAAATTTGTAAGATCATATAACCATGCTAATGACATCATCACCGCTGTCCCTTTGGGGTATTTCTATAATCCTGAACAGGACCAATCCTTCTCTATTAGTAAAAAAATACCCTGTACAGACCTGCTTACGTTACCATCTCAGTCTAACAGGTTTTGGCCCCTAAGAGGTTGTAGTGAACATGATTGACTGACAGAGGAGGAAAGGCGTGTGACAGGTATTAAACATTCAATTCCATCTCCTTGCGCCACTAACAACCACTCAAATATATATCTATTATATGGAAATCTGATTATTATATCATGGATTGTGGCTGGGGTGAGAAATAAACTAAATAATAGAGAATGCCTTATGGCAATAAATAACTGCTCACTAATACTACTTCCAAAAACTTGGCACACTGAACCTTTTTGTATTGATGGTTTTAAAACGATATCCACCAAAGCTATTCCTTCAAAGTCAGGGAGAGCCAAAGGAGTCTTGGTAGTTTTGGTCTCGGTTACATTGCAGATAATTCTAAAGAAATCTTATACTAATTAACAGTTGTAAAATATATCCTTGTACTAAAGGGAGCCAATGTATAGTAATTATTAATTTCTACAATACTATTTTTGATAGAACCAAATACAAAGTAGTTTTGTCCCTAAAGGAGGAATTAGACACATTTTTAAAAGGCGTTAGTGGGGGGACTACCTGCTTATATGGGCGGGTGATTTTAACCATGAGAAATGTAAACTTGTAAATGCAGAACACTGTGGCCATGGGGATGAACAGGGCGACCCTTGCTTCCACTTCCCTCGTAACGCTTATGGTGATACCATTAATAGCTTAATGTATAAATATAATCTAGAACTTTTGGAGCTACCTGAAAAAAGGGCGAAATCGCTGTTCAAACTTATGAAGGAGCACTATCCTCATCAAATATTGATCATGTCTTGATCTCAGGAAATTGCAAGGGTATAGTAGAAAACTTCGAAATACAGATAAGCCCATTTAGTGACCATCACCCATTATCGCTGGTGTTGAAGCTTAACCAGACACATCTAGAAGAGACGTGTATAGTATCTAATATCAAAACCCAGGAAGAAAATGGCACTTCTATAAAATGTTCAGGTGTCAACCCCCATGATTTCAAGGATAACTTGGCCCAAAAAAGCCAAGAAGATATTTCCATCTGCTTGAGGTGATCCTTTTTGGATTTACATGTAATAACGGCTTTCTGTATTATAGCGGGCACTATCTTTGGAGATTTAAAAACAAAGAATAAGAAACATGCTTCCTCCCATCCACAATGGTTTGATCGAAAGTGTTTCAGAATAAATCAGGAACTAAAAGATGAGTTAAAAATCACACCTAGGGACAGGTAAAGGGCGAGCACTCTACATAAAACCTATAAGCTAAGCTTAAATTCAAGGAAAGAAGAAATTTGGGAATTCGGGATAAATTGGTCCAGGACGCAAAGACACAAGAGTCTGTACTATTCTGGAAGATGTTAGGCCATCCCTTTTTTAAAGATGTGTTAGCCACTAAGATTGAGACCATAGTATTACCGGAAGAATGGTCATCACAATTTGAATTTATATTTAACCCAAACAAAGAGGTCCCTTTAATTCCTGATAACAGTTATACTATAATCGTTGCTCCCTCCAACCTGGCCCCTATCACGCTAAAAGAAATGAAAGCTGCCTTAGAAAAAAGTGCAAATGGTAAGGTACCTGGCCCGGATGGGGTCCCCATTAATATTTTTAAAACTAATATAGATTTTTGGTCCCCAATTCTATTAAGGGCCTGTAACGCCACAGGTGGAGACGTATTGCCCACTAGCTGGGTGGCAAGTACTATAATCCTTATCTTTAAGAAGGGAGATTGAGGGGACGCAAAATGCTTTCGCCCTATATCCCTACTTGATTCAACATCTAAGTTGATGGGAAGAATCCTTCTGGAAAGGTTAGAAACCTGGGTAAGAGAAAACAACATTCTTGCCGGGACCCAATATGGTTTCAGAAGGGGTATAGGGACTGTTGAGCAGTGCGTCAACCTCAAACTGTTGATTGGGAAATACACAATTGCCAAGGAGGGCATCTAGATCTTTGCTTCGTAGATCTTCCAAGTGCATTCGATCTAGTAAACCTTGCTAAATTATAGCAGACCTTAATAGGGATGGGTGCTCCAAAAGACATATTAATTTATCTGTCACAAATTTATACTTTATTATCCTCCAGAGTCCACTATGGCATTAATGGCGAATGTGCTCCCGTTTTAGAGTCACCTGAGGTATACGTCAAAGGTGCATACTTGCACCACTCTTATTTTCTCTTTATATTAATTATGTTGATATATCTCTGCAAAAATTGCATGCTGACTCCCCCAGAATTGGTAATCGTATAACTCCAGTCCTCTTGTAGGCAGACGACGCAGTCCTGCTATCAAAGACAGCCAACGGGCTACAATGCCTAATCGAAAACTTTGCACAATTCATGAATGGAAAAGATCTAATTCTTAATATTACTAAAACTTTTATTATGACTTGTGGGAGACAGAAAACTAAATATAGAAGCCATTATGTAGAATGTGTTTCCATTGAAAGAACAGCCTACTTTTCATATGTAGGCCTCCTTTTTACAAGCCAGGGAAGTTGGGGTGCTCATTTGAACCTTTGTAAATTGAACTGCGACTAGTTGAGGCTATTTTTAGATTTTCTAAAAAAAAATCGAGAGCAAACCAATTAGGGAAATTCTCACCCTCCATAGGAGCAAATGCCTTACGGGAACTCGCTATGGAGCGGCAAAATGGGGGATGGCTAACTACTCTCCATTGCAATCTCAGGAAAACAAATTTCTAAAGAGGCTTTTAGCTGTTCCAGATTCCAGCTCTTCATATATTGCCCATAAGGAACTGTCCATCCCCTACATTAGTGAATACATCAGCATAGCAGCTCTTATGCTCTGGCATGGAATCTGGTATATAGAGGAGACTAAATTTACAAAGGAGATTATAATGGATTGTTTAGCCCTAGATCACTATAAAAAAATCCCCTGGCTACAGTATATTCAAAATCTTTTAACTGACTGCAAGATGGATGACGACCCCAAAGATCCCTTGACCATTCAGAATTATAGCTAAAGGGACGTAAAATTGAGGATCACCGAATCAAGAGATGCATTAAGAGATACAGCAGTATGCTCTAAACAGACGGTTAAATCATACTGTGAAGGTTCACTATTTGTGGCTACCCAACCACATCTATTGTGTACAAGAAACTTACAGCATAGGTTCCTTTTAACTAGATTACCACTGGGCACTTTCCGTCACTTGATTGCATTTTCCAAGATGGGCAAGTGGAATCGTACCCTTCCAAACTGCCCTTGTGATGGAAAATCCTCACAAACGACATTGCACGTTATACTTTTTCGTAATTTTTACAGAGATAATAGGAAGTAGGTTTTACATCCTTTATTGATAGCAATCTGTATTTTTATAAACATGGTTTTAATTAGATCTGTAGTTTTGAAAATGTAATTATCTGTAACACAGTAATTACTTTTGTACAAATGACGATCCAAAGAAGAACAAGTAATTCCCACCCGGAGGCCCTATAATACGAAAACACCCAGGCCTACAAGTATAGATCAGCCTCTTATCCATTAAATGTTTTTATGCTTTTCTCTCAGTCATAACATTTTAACTTTTTTATCAATCTCCCTTAATTGACTTAATACTAGTATGAATTAGATTGCATCATGTATTGGACTGTATGAACAAATGTTTTGCTAATGGAATAATGTAAATTTTTAGAATGCTTTTATGGTTGTATTTTATAAACCGACTAAAGCTTGACTTGACTAGTCATATATTACATGAATGCTTCCCTTTTCTTGATCAACACCATTTGCCAGGTCTTCTGAATCTAGACTCTCTAGGCATTTATTATTCCACAAGTATTTCTAGCTTGATCACTCCCAATTCACGTCCTTTTATCCATAACTTCCATGGAATGCATTATTTTGCCTTGATTTTTTTAGTGTAACTTTATCAGGTACCTTCCTTACTCCTGCTACCTCAGACAGTCTAATCGATTATCTTATTTTGTGAGCTCTGGTTTCCCTATCCTTGATGATAACCATCCTTGCTCATCAACTAAGTTTGTATCTTGTTTCCCATTTTGATTATTTTGATTTAATTTCCAAAAACAAATTATTCTTACCATATCTGGTGAGATAAATATGTTGTTCCCTTTGTAGAGAAACACAATTATATCGATCATCATGCTCTAAATTTACATTAGCTGTCAGTTAAAACCCTTTAGATTTGCAGGTCTGCTCCCTAGTCTTCCACCACAGACACCTAAGGACCATAATGACACCTGAATATTAGCATAAACCATTATAACTGCTACTAAGATTTCTTCCTATAACATGTTCCCTTTTGATTTTCCTTGTGAGGGTTCTTCTGGTCCAACACTACTTTTGAGTGGATGTTATTAACGCAGTAAATTACGCCGATATGAAAAAAGATCATATTTGGTCTTTGGTTGCTACAGTGACATCACTCCTTCAACTGCTAAATATTGTTTTTTTCTCAATTTCTAAAAAATGATTCCCATATTGTGTAAAGGATACTTCATTATCATTCCATGAATATATCTGGATTTGACTTCTGAAATTTCTCTACTCCTGCTGTAGTTAATATTTAAGGAACAATGGTCCCTCGGAGTCTCAGACCTGTGCTTCCCTGGTGTAACAAGAACCATGCATACAGATCTAATATGGAAAGAACTTACTGTAATTTAGATAGGATAGGTACTCCAGTAAAAAGTGCAGTGAAAGTGACATATGTAAAAAATTGTGCACTAATATTGTGAACAAACAGAATAGAAACTACATAGACACATTTTCAATACTTGTGTCTATTTTGTTTCAGAATTAGAGTACAATTCACATGAATATCAATAAATGGCAGTGAACATGTCAAAAATATTGACCTTTTGACCCCCATCAGTTACTTTGGAGGAATTTTCATCAGGACTGATGCAAGGACAGCCTGCTCTAGTATTTGTGTCTTTGGAACTAACAGTGCAGACTACAGAAGAACGTTTACCAAAAATAAATTGCATATGTGGGATTTTCTCGTGTTAGTGAATAACATTTTCAAACCACCATCTTAAACATAAGCTAAGAAAAAAAGGAAAATTACAATGGACATCTTATATATTCTTTATAATAATGTGCTTTTAAACTTAAACCCATTTTAGTTTAAGTAGGCAAGCTGTTTACTAGAGATGTTCCAATAAAATAATTACAATCAGGGCATTCATTGTTTATTATCTTTTATCCAAATGCTTTGGTAGCTTTTTTGTTGACTGGACACCTTGTAGTTTGCCATATTCTGGCCTATACCTTTGTATAGGTGATTAAGTAGCAGGGCACAAAAGCTAAGAAACCCTGCTAAAACACATGCATTAGGATCCCTTGCAAAAATGTTTATGTGCCTGTCTTTCAAAAATGAGAGAGATGAGAAAGAAAGCATTTGTCGGAGATCACTACGGTATTTCTCAAGATGGCTACAAAAAGGGGTGCTTGATGAAGAGTTCTGTGTCTTGGGGATTGTAATGATTGAATACACTCATCCAACCAGACAAATTCTACTGATAGAGCAAAGTCCTGCTGCGCCTTTGTCATGGTCTCTGGTCCTCTGGTTTTCTCATCAGAGAGACATTTCATTCATCTTTCACTCCTCTTGTGACATTCCCAAATAGCCCCTTCACAAATACTTCTTCTTACACCGCATGCCTGACTCATTTCCTTTTCTCAACCATAGCACTCCTACCTGCCTTATGCCCTACCCACCTCAACATTATACCCTCTCTCACCAATCACTCTCAAAAGATGCAACTTCCTCTATTTTTTTCCATAAAAGCCCTCATAGAGATTGCCTCACAGCTCTTATTCCCCACTTGCTGCCTCTAATCACTCTCAACCTATTTACCGCTAGTGACATCTACAATATTCCATCCCTTTAATATCTAGACATAATACTCCCACCTGCTCTCCTTCCATTTATCACCCTCTCCGTCCCACAAGTGATTGGGCTACTTTAAACTCAGTCGGCGACCTCCAGTGTTCTCCATCTTCCTCATCTCTCTGCATACCACCCTAGAGCCATGTAGCTCAACTCTACCTACTCCAAATTAAGTTTTCCCACAACCAACTCCTGCAACTAGACTCCTAAATACCTCCAATAATCTTGATATAGATCTAATACCTCCTCCCCTAACCTAATTCCCACCTCCCTTCCTGCCTTATCATTTTGTCCAACAAAATCAAAGTACTTTCACTGGCATTCTCATAATTCTCACATTCTATGCCCACATTCAATTTCTGTTTACCTCATGATACACATCCTACCATGCATCAAAGAATCAGACCTGTGGTGAAACTCATCCTAGGGCCAACTGTGAACCAAGACCGAAAATAACAAATCCCTTCCTGCATAGAATTGGCCTCACAGAAAGCTATGGAGACTCAAGTACTGATATTCTTAAATGACTACTGATGACCCCATTCTAGTTGATTATTCTGACCACTTTCAAATTATTTCCCTGCCATTTATTCACTAAACAGTTCAGGTAAATTTAAAATGGGGACAATGTGATTCGGGGACACTATAAACTGTAAAATTACCCCCTACCCAACAAACCTCACAAACCCCTCACGCCGTACACCCAGTGTGACAGTAATATCACAACACTGAATGCAATAAATGCATGAAAGACCAGATCAATAAACATGCTCCATTAAAAAGCAAAAGGAAAACTCCAAAACGCTCTCACCACTGATAATCAAAGGTACAACATTATGAAAGAAAACAACTTGGGTATCTTGAGAAAATATGAATACAAGCACCCTCTGAATCTTTTCTTAATGGACTTGTGGAAGCTAGAAGAATTTATGAACTGCACATCTTTAGAGCAAAATCAAAGTCACATAACAAATCTCTTCTGGATACCTTAAAAAAATTTAAAACCTCTAATCAATATTTTTAAGCAGGCAAACATCATTGCTCCATTTGCATAGCCCCTGCTCCAGAAACAAAGTTGAAGAAACAATCTGCTCCTATAAAATGTGACAACCTGATTGACTGCAACCTAATCTGTAGAGCCCAACAACCCTTGCAACCCTTTGGAATATTTTCTGAGTCAGAACTACTTGACACAATAATCAAGTTCAAACCTTCCAGTTACCTCTCAGATGCGCTGCTTGATTTAGTCAGCCAAAAACAAGCGAATCTGCGGTTAACCTACTGGACTTCCGTGGCATATTGCTCACTGAAACATGGTGTTTTCCTGATAGTTCATAGATTGGCCAAGTTTCTAAAACTTTAAAGACACCCACAGCTGATTCACGGGAGGGAGCCAAGTTGCACCCTGTCTCACCACTTTCATTCCAAAGGAAAGTGTTAGAAAACTGTGTCTACTCACAATTATTGCACCATATCCAGGAAAATTGCGTACTTGATACCTAATAGACATGACAGTCTTAGGGTGGTCTTCTCCCAACTTTTTGCTGGCCTCCCTCCATTTTTCTGAACTAATTTCTGATGGTTTTAGGACTCTGCACACTTTACCACTGCTGACCAGTGCTAAAGTGCTTGTGCTCTCTCCCATAAACATTGGAACCTTGGAATATTCCCAATTAGCATATATAATTTATTTATAAAAAAAAAGTGCACAGGGCCTGAAAATTAAACACTATCAGTGGTCCTGAAGCACTCATTGTGCCACCCATTTAAGTAGCTCTCTAACCATGGCTCAGGCCTGCCATTGCAGAGCCTGTATGTGCAGGTTAAACTGCCTTTTCAATCTGGCAAGGTAGCCTTCTTGCCAGGCCTTAACCTTCACTTTTTAAACATATAAGTCAGCCCTAAAGTAGGCCCTGTCCTACACACAGGGCAGGGTGCCACATATTTAAAAGGCAGGACATGTACTGGCAATGAAAAACTCCCCATTTTGTGTTTCACTGCTGAAAGGCCTATCTCGCCGATAGGATAACATTGGGATTACATTATTACATCTTTTAAGTGTAATTCCCAATTGTGAAGAGATAGACTTTTTAAGTTTGGTGTCACTGACCTCAAAATGTAACATCTCAACTTCTGGTGAAGTTAGATTTTAAATTTCAGTTCAGCAAATGCCACTTTTAAAGATATGGCATTTACTTACTTTTGTCATTTGGGGCCTTCTGCCTGTCTCTGGAATACACATCTGGGGTGGGTGACAGCTGGTTTCCTGCATTCCCTCCAGAAAGTCACACACAAAGGAAGGGTAGGTGTGCCTGAGTGGTCATCTGCATGGAGATGAGCCATCCTGAGGACTGGAGGGAGGAGCTGACACACTTGAAAGAGCTGGGTCCTTCCCCCCCACTAAGGATTGATTAACCCCCTGTAGTGTGTCTGGAGCCAGGGCAGGAAGGGAAAGCTCTGTGCATTTTAAAGCTTTCTTTGAAATCTCTCCACTTCAAAGTCACCACTGGGTATAAGTACTGGATCTCTGGCACAACCAAATCACAACACTTTCTGGACCAGTGACTACTCTGCCAAGAACAAGAGCTGCTGTGTGGCTGAAAGTACTGCTGCTTTGCTGAACTCTGCCTTGCTGTGCTCTTACCTTGCTGAACTGCCCTGCTGCCTGGGTGAGAAGGACTGCACCTGCGTCACTTGAACCCAGAGTGACTAAGGGCTTGCTGGGTTGCCGCCAACAAGCCTCAGGTATATCAAATACTTGAACCATCTGCATCTGCAACTGGACTCTGCAAGCTGTGAGTCTGCCCTGCCAAGTGGGGCCACCCCAGTTTTGGATCCTTGCGAGTGAGGCCTAAAGTGCTTCTATATCCAGAACCAATGAGTCCTCATTGGAACCGGTGCATTTTTGCCGTTTCATGAATTGGAACCAGCGCATTCTCATTGTTGTGTTGAGTGAACATGCCGGATCACCCTCAGAACCACCATCTCCTCATCACTGTGTGTTGTGGTTGTGACCTAACATGAATAGGGTTGTGCTTCCTGTTTGGACAGGGTACATACCTCTGCCAACCAGAAACCCAATTTCTAACAATACCTTCCAATTGCCATTAAGATAGAGATGTAGTACAGAAACCATTTGTCTTCAAGTTCTTGGTGTCTCCCTTTGGCTCTTCAAGTCAGGGACCTTACCTGCTGGTTCTAGTGGACCTATCAGCAGAGTTTGATACAGTAATTAACCTCTTGAAGAAATAAAAGGGCATAGATCATGCAGTTATGACTGATTAATTTCCTTCTTGTAAAACAAATCACAGATAGTGAAGATAGTTAAACCTTGTATCAAACAACCCAACCTACAACATGCAGTTCCAAAGGGTCTGATCGTATCCTCGAATGTATTCAATTTATATATTGATTTCCTTTGGAGAGATTCTGGTAAACTCTGTAATTTGGTATTACCAATACACAGACGTATTTCACAGATTAATATATATGGAAGAATGCATCATACTTACAAATATCTTGAACAGAGTCCAAAATTGGATGGCAGTCCACTATTTAAAGCTTAACTCTACAGAAATTAGTTTTTACTGATTTCTCCATGAAACTCGAGCCTCCCCATGCAAGAATGATTGGAAAACTGCCCCCCCCCTGAATTGCAAAGTGGCTATTGTGCAGAATGCCAAATCCCTGGGATTTCTCCGATAACCATCGCAACTAACCCTGGACCTAACACTACGCTTCGCCCACGTAGTGTGCGTAGCGCTGCCTGTTTTGCAGTTTTCGAAGTAGGCGAAGCAGGCAGCGCTACGCACACGCCAGGGCGAAGCGTAGCTGCCTGCCGCCCGCCACCCGCCAGCCTCCTTTTAAATCATACCCGCATGTAAAATAAATAAAAATTAAAGAGACTTACCTGAAGCGCGGCGTCTCCGGGGCTCCCTCTTCCTCATTTCCAACTTCTTCTGACAAATGCGCATGCACGGACGCCCGCGCATGCGCATTTCTCGCAAGAAATGCGCATGCACGGGCGTCGCCACTACATTGACCACAGTTCCTTGGGGCAACTTGCTGGTGTGACGAGCAGGGTGCGGCCTATTGGATTTGATTTATTACGGCTCCCTTGAGCTATCGGGCTGACGAGCCTTGGACCTGCACCTGCGCGCCATGAGAGGTACTCTACCTGTTTTAATTACTTTTTGGCAGTCCACGCGGCACCCCTATACACTTACCTGCTCCCTGCTGACGAGAGGCAACTACCTCGAAACACGTGTCCAGGGATGGCTAATGCGACACATACTTTTTTGTAAACACTGTGGCACAGGCGTACTCGCCGTCGCCACTACATTGACCACAGTTCCTTGGGGCAACTTGCTGGTGTGACGAGCAGGGTGCGGCCTATTGGATTTGATTTATTACGGCTCCCTTGAGCTATCGGGCTGACGAGCCTTGGACCTGCACCTGCGCGCCATGAGAGGTACTCTACCTGTTTTAATTACTTTTTGGCAGTCCACGCGGCACCCCTATACACTTACCTGCTCCCTGCTGACGAGAGGCAACTACCTCGAAACACGTGTACAGGGATGGCTAATGCGACACATACTTTTTTGTAAACACTGTGGCACAGGCGTACTCGCCGTCGCCACTACATTGACCACAGTTCCTTGGGGCAACTTGCTGGTGTGACGAGCAGGGTGCGGCCTATTGGATTTGATTTATTACAGCTCCCTTGAGCTATTGGGCTGACGAGCCTTGGACCTGCACCTGCGCACCATGAGAGGTACTCTACCTGTTTTAATTACTTTTTGGCAGTCCACGCGGCACCCCTATACACTTACCTGCTCCCTGCTGACGAGAGGCAACTACCTCGAAACACGTGTCCAGGGATGGCTAACGCGACACATACTTTTTTGTAAACACTGTGGCACAGGCGTACTCGCCGTCGCCACTACATTGACCACAGTTCCTTGGGGCAACTTGTTGGTGTGACGAGCAGGGTGCGGCCTATTGGATTTGATTTA
Organism: Triturus cristatus; assembly: GCF_964204655.1. Taxonomy (NCBI): domain Eukaryota; kingdom Metazoa; phylum Chordata; class Amphibia; order Caudata; family Salamandridae; genus Triturus; species Triturus cristatus. The sequence goes on along the minus strand of NC_140593.1, from coordinate 293,286,694 downwards.
TTACGGCTCCCTTGAGCTATCGGGCTGACGAGCCTTGGACCTGCACCTGCGCGCCATGAGAGGTACTCTACCTGTTTTAATTACTTTTTGGCAGTCCACGCGGCACCCCTATACACTTACCTGCTCCCTGCTGACGAGAGGCAACTACCTCGAAACACGTGTCCAGGGATGGCTAATGCGACACATACTTTTTTGTAAACACTGTGGCACAGGCGTACTCGCCGTCGCCACTACATTGACCACAGTTCCTTGGGGCAACTTGCTGGTGTGACGAGCAGGGTGCGGCCTATTGGATTCAATATATCTAGCTGTATAAAATGTGGCAATGTGTTTGCTCAGTAAGGCCACTCACAAAATGTTCTTTGATGTAATTTATAACAATTAATAGTCTGCTGTGAATCCAAAAAGCTTAGGGTCGGGTTACAAAAATATGGAATTACAATTTCCTAATTGTGATTCTTACCGAATTCCAGTCATGAAATTGCACTTCTGGATGTAAGAAAACTTATATTTTTGAAATATTGATTTCCAGTGGATTGTAAATCGACCTACCTATAGAATATTATTGAGTTAAATTGCAATTTGTAACCCATTCGTAATTGCAGCCATCATAGGGATGGTGGCCTGCTGAGGTCAGCAGACCACTTTGTATGGGATTGCTTTTTAAAAAAGCAAACTTTTTTTTTGTTGAATTGCTTTATTCGATAATTAATACCATAAAAGCTTCTGCATCCATATGATCAATATTATACAATTGAAAAATATTTTTTTTTTTTTTTTTTTTGGTACTTAAAAGAAATTTTAAAAGATTAAAATACAAACTGTAGCACAAATAATTAAAACAGTAATTCATGAAAGGGAAGATTCCCAATAGTAAACAGATTACTCGTTTCAATAGGTGGTCTATTATGCACAATTCATGCCCTCTCTTTAGTGAAAGTTACAAGATCGTTATATAGCAGCATCATACATTTAGACCGCTTTGGTAATAGCTTTTGCACGAACGATCCAGTCACAGCCCAGAAATTTAGCAACTCCACACACAAAAGCAGGCCTGGATGCGTCAGATCTCAAAATGCGAAGTGCAACTTGGTACTTCTTAGTTCCCAGCTGAACACAGATCGGTTTTAGCCATTTGTTCCTAGGCTGACAATAGGCCGGGCATACAAATAGGAAATGGGCTATGGTTTCTTGCTTATCATTACAACACGGGCAGCTTGCTGAAAGGTTTTTGGCTGGATCCCTTTGAGCAACTGTAGCATTTAGATATAGGGACCCAAACCGAAAAAGCATATACAACTTCCTGTCCATGGGAACTCTAATAAAATCAAAATAAGGTTCCAATTGGACAACTCAGTTAGTTTCCCATGCCTCGGGTGCATTATGATGACATGCTTGTCATCATAATGCACTTAAACTCCATAGGCACAAATTATCTCATAACTGCTAGAAGAATACAGAATAACTGGTATATAGCTTCACCACTGGTTATAGTTCCAGTCCATAGTATATTTTGCTCTGATTCTAATATCCAGCATATTTGTTTCTTGTTAAATATCATGATATAGGCTAGACAGCACGGGATGCTTTGCTGTGGCAGTGAACACCAGGAACACACAGTTTCAAACCACAGAGTATGACTAACAGTGCTTGGGACAATTTCATCCTTCACTACTGCTTCCTGTATATGTACTTCTGGCAGAGTCACTGAAAACCAGTGTATAGAGAACTGTTTCACTAGAGAGAATATTCTGACATAATATTATTTAAAACTCTGAACATATGCAGCTTGGCCTATTCAGCAGGCAGGAGCAACAGCAGAGGGGAAATGTTCATAAAAATTTAAAAAGTTGTATCTACCTGCACAGGATCTATGGAACATTCTTTAAATGGAAACTTGATTATTCATTAATTTTAATATCCAGCAAAACGGTGCCCTAATGTTTGATAGAGTCAATCAACACTTGTTGTCAATGAAAAACTAATCAAGTGGACACCAGATAATTCTGACCTCTTTCTTACCACCATTCTTTAGAAAAGCTCTTTGATTGCTAGACTATCAAAAGTGTTAGCAATAAAGGTAACCAATGACTTCTAAATCTATTGGATCGCTATATTTCTCATATTAGTAAAACATCTATAGGCATATTGAAGCTATGTTTATCCTATGTAGTAGACATATAATGTATGAAAAGTTGATTACTTGGATCTGTAAAATACATATTTTGCAGACTTTGGAAATACTTTATAGACATTATGGTAGACAAACACTTTGTATTCAGTTCTACGTTAGGGTCTGTAAGTTACCAAAGGCAGTCATTAAAAGAACACTTAAGTATTCACATAAAGAGAGTCTTTTTTATTCTGTCTTTCTGCAGTTCTGAGCATCTCCTTTCGTGCTTCTCCTCAGAGGGCAACTACCACCATTGATGAATTTTGGTATTCAGCTAACATCTGTTATTGCAAAGACAGGCCTGTTAAAAATTGGGGGTTTTGGTTGGTAGCGCTATGCCACATGTCCAAGCAGGTACCACAATTCTAGTCAGGATAGATCACAACGCAACCAAAATTATCCTGTACTCACCTTCTGGTAGCTTAGCACAGAGCAGTTAGGCTTAACTTAAGAGGCAATGTGTAAAGTATGTGTACAACACTTCATACAACAACAGTGAAAACACTACCAAAACACTCCACACCAGGTTAGAAAAATAGATTATAATTTTATGAATAAAACAAGACCAATGAAAATCTGGAAAGCAAGGTTTAAGCCTAGCAAAAGGGTTTACTTGCCAGGTCGACATGGCAGTGTGAAACTGCACACACAGGCTCTGCAGGCGCAGGCTAGGAACATGGTTAAGGAGCTACTTTTATGTGGGTGGCACGAGTGTTGCAGGCCCACTATTAGCATTTGATTTATAGGCCCTGGGCACAAGTGGTTCACTTTACTAGAGACTTTTAAGTAAATTAAGTATGCAAATTGGGGGTAAGCCAATGTTACCATGTTTAGGGGAAGAGAGCACAAGCACTTTAGCACTGGTCAGCAGTGGTAAAGAGTGCAGCAAAAAGTTGGGAGAAGATCACCCTACGCCTGCCAGGTCTAACAGGGCCTTATTCATTTATGGAACTATAATGTAAAACTAAGGGCTTGATTTAGACTTTGGTAAATGGGTACTCTGCCATTAATGTGATGGAATTCCCCAGTGGTGCTGGAACAATTTCAAAAAGGGGGTGCTGCCATCAGTGTTTCATCACTGAAGTCAGAGGGATTGTGAAAAGTCCAAGGGTCACACAAAGAACAAGTGTGACGAACAAATCCTGCCTGTTCAGCAGGAGAGTGGTAAGGGTGTAGAATGTAGCCGGGGGTGTCTTTTGGACCACATTGTCACAAATGTATTAATAAATGATGGTCTGGTAGAGTGCTGCCATTTAAAAGCAGCACATTTTCAATTGAAGTGGCCATTAAATTTGAACAGACAAAGTTGTACTGATAAAACTATACAGTGCACCAAAGAAGGGGTGGAAATTAAGTTTCAGTGACTATTTATCATTTGGCCATCATTAAGTAAAGTGTCTTGATTTGTTTTGATCCTAATAAAATCTTTGTTTCCATCACACTTCAAAATTGCACAAAATGTGCTTTGTTTGTACTTTTATTACTGCTGATGTACAGTCCATGCACAGATATTCGAATGTTGTGTTTTTAAAAACAAATATTGACATCCTTCAGTTGATCATTTCGTACTCCCTGTACCTCAACATTATTGTCACACAGGACAGTTTACAAATGTCTCTCAAGTTACAGTCTGAGAAAGAAATTTAAACACTAATCTCCGTGTTAAAAAATAAGCAGCAATTTGTCAGAGTCATAGCCTGGCATTTGACCTCTGTTTCTGAACACAGAGTAATTGAGGTGAGATAAAAACGCATCTTTATTGCTTATTCACCTTCTAAACTCCAACATGGTTATCTTCTGTGTGCTGACGAACCCCAGTATCCCTACTTCAGACGCCTATGGACATCGCATCCCATAAACCGGATGTTTGACGTAACAACGTGAGTCATTACAACGCGTGCAGTTACATCGCGGTCGTTACAACGACTGCGATGTTACTACGCTATGCCATTACAACGCAAGTCTTTACATCGACTTGCGCTAGATGGCGTGCTAACATTAAAAAAGCGTAATTTATTATTCCAACTCCAGTCCACTTAACAGTAGGGAAGGTGTTGGGATAGTAAACTACACTATTTGTAATGTTAGCACGCCATCTAGCGCAAGTCGATGTAAAGACTTGCGTTGTAATGGCATCGCGTGGTTACATGCGTTCGTTGTAACGAACGCGATGTAACAGCATCGCGTTGTACTGAATGCGATGTAAACAATGTTTCCCCCTAAACCTAATTACAAGTGGATTAAGATACACTATTATTTCATCTTTAGGAATTCACCAACTTCGATGTTTTGATGTTTCTATTAAACATATTTCAAACGGTCCACATTTATTTCAATAGTGAAAATAAAAGGATTAAAGAATGTAAGCTGTGTCTTGAAAACAGATGGATCAGGTAAAAAATAGATTCTGTGTTGACAAAGTGTAAGAATGCCTTTGACAGCACAATATATCGACGGAGCCTCGGCAGGCACATTCGTATGGCTAAGAGCGCGCAGTAAACCCGGCAGTCCTTGAAAGAAGAAAAAGAATGTTCCTGTTATCAGGTGCACCGACTGATCTCGGAAGGGCATGAATCTACAAGATCTGGATAACACGCTTATCCTGTGAGCTCACCGCCTGAATTTCAGTAGATTTCCCTTTTTCTGTCAGGCTGCAAAGGTATTTCAATGAACACTGCAGCTGTTGTAGACACCACAAGACTTAAAGATGAATCCTAAACACTGAGAAACATGACCAAAGTGAAAACATTAAATTTGCTTACATGAGTTAAAGCGACCAAGCTGCAGCAATGGTATAGTTCAGGAAATAAGGCAAATGACAGCTACGTGTTTGGAATGGAGAATAGGAAAGAGCAAAGTACGAATTAAGTGGTAGATCCTACTCAAAGATAATCTTCTATTTAACTTTAAATAAAACACCTCCTGCTATACTTAAATTGAATGAGTGCAAAATATGTGATGTGTCCTACTTGAATCATTGAATGCTAACTAACAATAGAACAATATGCTTCTGTGATGCAAGGTTTTTTTGGAAGAACTCAATTTCCCCTCTAACCAGCCCTCCACAGCCACACATACTGAGAATTTGAGCCCCATTCCCGAAGGCTGGCCGCACACGTAAAATGCTTAATTATCACAGATGGGCCCTTAAGTAGTGAAGAAGGGGAAGCATTGGGACATAGGGGTCACACTAAAGTGTTTATGTTTGGTGATTTAGTGAACTATCTGACTGAGAGGAAGAAATGTCCGCAGATGACCAACTGCAGGATATCTAAGAGGGGTTATTTGATGCATCTCTCATACAGCTGAGGTGGTAACTATCACTAAAGACAGTTAAACTTTTCAGAATTCGGTCAGACGAATGGAATAAAGATCTGGCACCAGCCTGACAACCCCTATACTTGGAAAAAAATCCCTGTCAGAGCTTTTTTATCACTGCCAATGTTCCCTATTGTGAGGTTGTTAGAAATGGGGTTTCTGGTTGGCTAGGGTATGCACCTAAGCCAGGCAGAACCCACCACTCTAGTCAGGGTAAGGGAGTTACACACACAAGATAACTCCTGTTTAGCTTTTGGTAGCTTGGCAGAGCAGTCAGGCCTATCCCAGAGGCAATGTGTAAAGCGTTTGCGCAACACCCACTCACACCAGTGACACACTAGGCACACCGCAAAAAGAGACTCCACACAAGGTTATATAAAAATATCCTTTGTATTACACATAAATCACATTAGCCCACAATCACAAATCACTTTGCCAACTAGGCAATTGTCATGACATCACATAGATCATAAATCACTTTGCCCCATGGGAATGGTGATAGGATTATAGGTAGTGTAATAAGGTAATTGCGCATAGGTTTTACATGATAGAAACCATCATTTGTGCATAGCTCTACATTACATCATCACTGTGCACACTATGCCACTATGCAGGTTTTGAAAAATACCAGTGCTAGTTATTTTGCTACTGCAAGGCATAAACAAGGCATCAATTATCAACTTTCATTTGTATATGAATTTCCTATTCCATATCACCATACCCACAAAGGGTAACTCCCCAACAATTGCAGGAAACCCGTGGGGGCAACACCCTTGTGCTTCAACAGATATTTGGTAGATAACTGGTCCCACACACATAGGTGCACCACCACATTGGCAAATAAAATGAAGGGAGACCTCCCTTGGTCCCCTCCCCCATATGCAGACTAAGTGAAGGACAGCTGCCCGCGAAGAACATGCAGCGCAGCTGCTGTCAGTCAGTGGATGTGGTAAACTTTCCCCAGGATCGGGGGCCTCCGTCGAGGTCATCCCCCATAAGGCTACCAGGACACAATGCCCCCAAAAGGTCTGCAATGGAACTGTGGTCTGCAGTAGAGGGCCTCGCCATACCCTCAGTATAGCGGTAGTCCCTCCTTGACCTGCATCAGACCCCAGCCAGGTCAGACAGCCTGGCAATCCTGGATGCAGCTGCCTGTGACCATGCGGTGCAGCTACTGAAGACAAGGACAGTTTCCCCAAGACGAAAGAGAAAAGCAAGACATGTTCCCCACTTCCGGTAGTGCAGTGCTCACTGCATTGGGCCTTGTAGGCAGCGTTGCCCCCCCCCGGTGACCCTCTGGGCTCTGTTGTCTTTCGGGTTAATGGAGAGTGGTGGCCGCATTGGCCCCGGGCTGGTTTCTGGTTGCTACGGCAACCAGCCTAGGTGTAGTTGATGCTTTCCTGGAGACTGCGCCTCACTGAAAGGGGTTATTTACAGTGCAGCCAGTGCTTCGCCCGCAACGAGAGCCCGGCGCACCGAGGAGAGTGCCAAGTCCATCAGATGGGCTCTCCACTTGCTTGGATACAGCAATCATGCGGGGATCAGTAAAACACTGATCCTCTCCTTGGGAGCAGCGCTCACCATGCAGTGAGCAGTGTGAGTCCCAAAAGGACCCCCAATGCAGAGTGGCCAAACATAAAGTGCTCCACACACAGGGAGTTGCAAAAGTAAGCCACAGGTGCTGTTTTTCCTTGGCAAGATGCTCAGCCTGTGCTTCGCATCTCCTGGCTCCTTGGAATAAGGAGAAATTAGCCACATGCTGTGAAAGGGACACAAAGTGCTCTTCCAAGCTTTTGTCTTGCTAAAAGGGTACAAATCTTCTACTGCTCCAGGCAGCAGCAGCCACTGCAGGCCGTCCTACCCCACACAATTCAGGGGCAGCGCAACTCACGCAGCTTCTCCAGATCTCCTCCCAGGCATATCCTTTTTAGATATAGCACAAATCTTTCCTGAAGTCTTTTATATCTCCGAGACTTCCCACAGGAGGCCAGAACACACAAGCCGGAGATTCTTCACAAGCAAGGTACCCCAAGCAGGGCAAAAAGTATCAGTCCTTTTCCTCCAACACAGACGGAAGCAGCAAATGCAGGCCAACCCACACCTCACACAGTCCTTCCGCTCTTCTTCTTGGCAGGGTCCTCTTTTTCTTGAAGTAATCTGAAGTCCTGGGGTATTAGGTCTAATACCTATACCACAAATTGTCATTGATCCCATTGTGGCGAGGGTCTCTGAGCCCAGTGCAAACCAGCCCTGTCCTCCCTGGTGCAGCATGACCACAGGGGACGTAGACAGCATTGTGAAAAAGAGACATATCCTATTCAGGTACAAGTGAAACTACTCCCAACACTCTACATGCAGACCAGGTCTATTCAGCCCAGAAATTAGTCACCCAGGCAAGGCAGAACACACCTCAACCCCCTCACCCAGGTACTGTCTAAAGTGAATGCACTTCCCCAGCTCCTGTCTCTCAAACACCAGACGCTGAATACACAAACAGTCAGAGACACACAGGATAGGAAAGTGGCATTTTCAAACACAGAATGTAAAAACCACCTCCCCCAAAACTCAATTTCTCTGCAAAATGTTACAAAGCAACTCCCATGTTAGCCTATGGGATAGAAAGCCTTTCAATAGTGAAAAGTGAAATGCACAGTATTTCACGATCAGGACATGTCACACACACCAGTACATGTCCTACCTTTCACATACACTGCACTCTGCCCATGGGGGTCTATCTTAGAGGTGCCTTACATGTAAGTAAAGGGAACGGTTTGGGCCTGGAAAGTGGGATCACTTGTCAGGTCAACATGGCTGTTTACAACTGTGTGTGCAGACACTGCAGTGGCATGTCTAAGATACATTTACAGGGCTACTCATGTGTGTGGGACAAAAAGTGCTGCAAGCCCACTAGTAGCATCTGATTTACAGGCTTTGGCACATACCGTGCACTTTACTAGGGGCTTACCAGTAAATTGAATCATTGATAATCAATCATTTCACAATTTTCTACAGAGAGCACATGCACTTTTCAGCAGTGGTAAAGTGCCCAGAATCCTGTAGCCAACTAAAACCGGTCAGAAAAACAAGAGGCAAAAGGCAAAAAGTTTGGGGGTAAACCTGTCAAAAGGGCCAGGTCTAACAGGTCTCACAAACCTGACCAAAGGATGTAGAACTCAGTTGTTGCTCTACCTTTAACTAGTTACCCCCGGAAAGGGTTAAGCTCTGTCAAATGTTTTATTGTGGGACTTATATTTTCATGGTTTTGAACATACATTTTAATTCTTTCAACTGTATTTAATCCTGATCTGTCGATCCTTGTGCCCCCCCCCCCACACCGCCACAAGGTTAAGGTCCTCATTTACAGCATTCCAGAAAGCCTTCCATATTGGACGGAGACCCTCCAAGCTGCTTCTTCCTCCTGCCAAGGTGTGCTTTGCAAGGTATAGTAGTATAGATCAGGAAAATTAGCAATCACCCCCTAAGTGTTGTTAGAAAACCCTGAACTCATTAGGATCTTTGCATTCTTTTCGTAGAGAAAAATAATCATTACCTAGCAGGCCTTCATGACATGGCATGACATTTTTATCAAAAGATCTTCTGCCATAAATATTAAGACCAACTTTGACAAAAAATTCCCACCAGAGCAGCAGGGAGGTGGATTCTCCACCATCCTAGTCGTTTGGTGGCCTATCCTCTAAACTTAAAAAGGTGCATTACATTCTGAGCTTTACCTATGCTAATAAAATGGGTGACAAATATGCAATATTGTTACTGGCATCTTTGTAGTCTACCTAGGAACAGTTTTCCTGGAGCTCACTACAGAATATATCAAAAGTTCTGCAGCCACCCATTTGCAGTGCACAATTGTAATCATTAAACACCAGCAGAGGACATTTCCATACCAGCCCAACCACAACCCTCCTAAATATTTGTAAAATGGTGACTGGAGTGTCTCAATGTCAGAAAAGGAGATTAGGTTTATACAAATTGATTATGTGATCTTTTTCAACTACAAACACCCTTGTATTAATTTGATGACACGCGCTTAATCTGGGACAGGTCTATTTTCATATCATGTTTTTATATGACCTGGCTTGGAGCACACCTGAGTGGATAGGATCATAATCCCTGTTGGAAAGGCCCTTACTGCAGTGCTGCCCACAAACATTTTGCCTTCCTCCTGCCTTTTTTCTGACCTCGTTTTTGTTGGCTTTAGTACTCTGGGCACTTTACCACAGCTTTCCAGTGCTAAAGTGCATGTGCTCTCTCCCTAAAATTGGGTAACATTGGGTTATCTACAATTGGCATATTTCATGTACTTATAAGACCATAGTTAAGTGCACTATATGGGCCCAGGGTATGTAAAGTAAATGCTACTAGTGGGCCTGCAGCACTGATTGTGCCACCCACTACCATAGCCCTTTAAACCATGGCTCAGGCGCACCACTGCAGGGATTGTATGTACAGTTTTAAAGTGCCATTTCGACCTGACAAGTTAACCTACTTGTGTGATAACCCAAACGAGTTACAGGAACGTCGTAAGTGTGGGCATCTCACAAAAAGATACGGACTGGTCTCACACACCACCTGGTGTCATGCTTCATCATTGACCAGTCCTCGCCCTCCAAAACCTTCGTTTGATGGAGGGCGGGCATACACTTGACGACAAGGATGCACTTCTAAGTGGATGAGTGGGGGCCCGTGACTATGTGAGTGAGGTTAAAAATCATTATAGTAATCAGTAGCAATTCTTTAATGTGAAATGAATACTATATGATATTAAAATACAGGTGTGACGGTTATTGTTCCCAACCGTCTAGTGAATGGTCTAATGGATGGTCGACATGTTTCTGCCTGGATGGCCCCGAAGGGTCCGTGGCATTCATCAGGACCTAGAAAAAGGAATAAAGGGCTCCGTCCTTACCAATTTTGGTAATGTGTTACCACTGCGGGAGTGTGGCAAAAGGCACACTTCACCGTCTTAGAACTGCTTCCAATAGTGAAGCCTGAAACAGAGGTTATGAAAAACAATAATGTAACTCGTTGGGTCATTTGTACCTGTAAAGGAAAAAAGGAAGAAAACAATGCATGCATTGGTTGTCATGCATGACAAAAGTGTGTACGTGACTTGGTGGCACTCTATTTGTGTACACTAGTGCGGAAATGTGGTGGCAGACGATGCTGCTACCAAGCTTACCCTAGTAATTTGGACAACTTGTCCCATGGGGGAGGGGGCGGGGGAGAAACCACAGTTGTGTTTCCTCTGTAAGAGAAAACATGAAAGAACAGTTCCTTGGTAAAAGCGTTTTGGTTGGGAAGGAATATCACAGACCGAGCTATATCATGAACTTAACCAATCTCATAAGGTGGATAAACATTGTTGCATCTTTCCACATCCATACTATCTCACAAACTCCATCGCCATTCAATGCACCCACACTCTTACTGTAACTTGTGATCAATGCGTCCCGAAGCCTATACGTCCGCTCCCGGTCCTCCCGAATGTAGAAATGGCAGGGAGCGGGCGGAGTATTTAAAGGTTCCTCCCGGGTGCTTAATTGAGGTAGATTGGAACTAATTACGAGAATTGACAGCACGTGGGCGATTCCCGGTGTCCCAGGCTACTACTGCCTGGAGCAAAGATGTCGGTTAGAGGCGTGTGAAAGCTCGAAGGAACGAGCTTCATTCGTGGAGAAAAAGGCTGGGTGATGGTAGTAGCCTGGGACACTGGGGACACCGGGAATCGCCCACGTGATGTCAACTGTGGTTTCTCCCCCGCCCCCTCCCCCATGGGACAAGTTGTCCAAATTACTAGGGTAAGCTTGGTAGCAGCATCGTCTGCCACCACATTTCCGCACTAGTGTACACAAATAGAGTGCCACCAAGTCACGTACACACTTTTGTCACGCATGACAACCAATGCATGCATTGTTTTCTTCCTTTTTTCCTTTACAGGTACAAATGACCCAACGAGTTACATTATTGTTTTTCATAACCTCTGTTTCAGGCTTCACTATTGGAAGCAGTTCTAAGACGGTGAAGTGTGCCTTTTGCCACACTCCCGCAGTGGTAACACATTACCAAAATTGGTAAGGACGGAGCCCTTTATTCCTTTTTCTAGGTCCTGATGAATGCCACGGACCCTTCGGGGCCATCCAGGCAGAAACATGTCGACCATCCATTAGACCATTCACTAGACGGTTGGGAACAATAACCGTCCCAATTACCGTCACACCTGTATTTTAATATCATATAGTATTCATTTCACATTAAAGAATTGCTACTGATTACTATAATGATTTTTAACCTCACTCACATAGTCACGGGCCCCCACTCATCCACTTAGAAGTGCATCCTTGTCGTCAAGTGTATGCCCGCCCTCCATCAAACGAAGGTTTTGGAGGGCGAGGACTGGTCAATGATGAAGCATGACACCAGGTGGTGTGTGAGACCAGTCCGTATCTTTTTGTGAGATGCCCACACTTACGACGTTCCTGTAACTCGTTTGGGTTATCACACTAGGAGCAGCTCTTTTGTGATGAATATTTAGTATTGGAGGCTGCTGCTCCTAGAACCCCATGCCTCTCGTTCCCTCCTCCACACATCCAGTGGAGTTCTCTTGTGATTAAGTTAACCTACTTGCCAGCTCCAAACCTTCCCTTTTATTACATATAAGTCACCCCTAAGGTAGGCCCTAGACGGGCCTGGGGGCAGGGTCCAGTGCATTTAAAAGGTAGGACATGTACTGGAGTGAGCACAGGTTAATTTAGGTTGTGCATCTGACTTACCGTGACTTGGATTGAGGTCCCTACTTGGACAGGGTGCAAATCTCTGCCAACCAGAGACCCGATTTCTAACAATCCCAGTGAAGTTTCACTAAGACACGTTGAACTCATATAAAAATGGGCTTCAATATAAAGGAAACATTCATACATCCTGGCTTCAATATGATCGCTAAACTATGACACGGGCATCTGTAGACATGTCTCTAGATCCCTGCTGAGTTGGCCTCATAACGTGCATTGCACGGTGGCGGTAGACCCCACCTCAATGAATATAAATATGAACAGACTGTACCCAGACTCTAACATTCAGGATTCTCAAGGCCAGGCGTTTATTACTCTCTTGACGAAGTGAGTAATAAAAGCATTGATACCTAGGCTCTTCAGCCATTTGGCTCCTAATTATTTAGTTTTGACTGTGGTGGATGCTGCATAGTTATCTTTTTTCTTTGCAGATTGTGACATTGAGGTTAACCTGCCTGTGACTACCTATGGGGTCAAAAGCAACCCCTTGTCAAGTATGTTTATTTTGAATTTAGATGTGTATATGGGGTCAATTACTAATGTCATGCACTGACCATCCCTAAAATTCTTAAAAAGCACGACATATGAAATAATGGTCATGACATATGGACCTGTTTGAGTTGTTTATAATAAACGGTAACATTGGGGGGAGGGTTGTTCTTTTAAGGTTGGTTATACTTATTGCCATAAATGATACTATACACAAAATAAAAGTACACGTCGGAAAAGCTTGCAACACAAGTGTTACAGTGTGCAGTGCAGTACGTATTACACAAGGTATGGGGTAATGTAAAAAATGTGGTAATTGCTATCACGTGTATCAGGTACAGTGTTTACAGAACTTAAATGTTGGGTAATTCCCCGGTTCTTAATGGGCACTTGCTATCCAAAAAAAACAGGCACCAGTATGTGGCATGAGTGAGAATATGCTTTTTATTTGCACCATTTCAAACCTATGATAAGATGATAAGAATACACAGTGGATGTGTATCGTGGGACTTAGCTTGTCTTGATAAATGCTGGATGAGCTGTTTGGCAATCACACACCAGCTGAAACATTTTGTCTTGGGGACACGGACGTCATTAAGTAATCTGTATACATCCCATTTTAGTTTTTATACATGCCAAGGGTGCCCCATTTAAAAAAAACTGAAATACACAGATGATCACCCCAATGCATTTTTAACCTCCCTTTCTTGGTCTTTAAATTGAACTAGCAGTCTTATTCAAATTGATCCCCCAAGAGTGGGGTTGAGCACATCAGATACTGACTATTGCGCCGGGTGAGGACTTGACGATGAAGCTTGCAGTTTTAACAGTGAGGACCATCTGTGCCACCTCTGGGAAGTGCTTCAGACTGTGCAGAAAGCAGGACTGACAATAAAGGCCAATAAGTGCCATATGGGGCAGGGTTCAGTGGTCTACTTGGGTCTCCAAGTGGGAGGAGGCAGGGTGCAGCCGCTCCAGGCCAAAATTCAAACCAATCTGGCTTGCGAACCCCCAAAGACTCAGTCAGAAGTGAGGGTCTTCCTGGGCATCGACAGAGACTAGAGGAGATTTGTCAAAGGGTATAACACCATTTTTGCTCCCTTGTCACAGCAGACTTCTAAGAAGCATCTTAGGAAAGTGATCTGGACTGAGGTGTGTCAGGCTGTTTTTGACATCCTGTAGAAAGCCATGTACATAGCACTGTGAGAAGGTGGCCTGATATATGCTGTCCACTAATTCTAGTGGGCACCTTGTATCAGTCCAAACAACCCCTTATGGTGATAGGTTAAAGACAACCTTTATAGAAAGCTATCCTAGTGGTAGCTATGGAGAGCAGCCTTCAGGCTAAGTCTTGAAGGAATGTAAAGCAGCTTGATTTACCAGTCTATAATCTCTTGAATGATCAAATGAAAGGACAACCACACCAGGTATATATTTAAAATATATGAATTTAGGTTAACACACACCCCTCTAGTCTCTTTATGAGACTGGAGTTTCGAAGTACTTAAGTTACAAGATAGCAATCATCAGTAAAAGCACAAATACATGTTTGGGCCCTAGGGGCGTACCAAACCATATACCAAAAAAGTGGTTTAAGAACCATGACTGGAACAGGCACTAGGCCTAGTGCCTCTAGAATCGCTGGGACCCCAAGGAACCACCCAAGGTAGTGACACAGGGGACCCACGGGGACTGTATGCAGTGTGTAAACACAACCGCGGGTTCCTATTATCTTCTATGGGCAATGTAGCAGTTGGAAATTTAAAGATTAGGGACACTTCTAATCGAGTCTGGACCAAACCCTTTCGGACTTAAGAAGTTCTAGGGCTAGCACCCACGAGAGCACCGGAGTACTCAAGTTACCTCACCCAGGGAAGCCGGGTGCATATGTGTCTTTTGGTGTCGGGTTGCGGCGTCCATTTTAATGGAAGCCTGCAAAGGACTGCTGCTGCCGTGAAGAGGAGAAGTGTCTGAAGAGATCCAAGCCTGGATCTAGGATGTAAGGAACCTGAAAGCAGAGGGGACAGAGTCTCGGTCACTTGCCAGTGACCTAGGGCAGGATGGACCAATGTCCACAGATGTCGGGTGCTTCAGATGAGTTGAAGGGTGTCTTGACTCTTCAGCCACGAGGTCCAGGAGGCGTCGACGAAGTCCATGAGCCGGATTCGAGCTGTCCCACAAAGTCTGTTGAGTGCTGCGGTGTCGGCGACCAGAATGGACCCAACAAGCCTTGGCAACGGCAAGTTACTGGAATTCAGAGAAAGGACTGCTGTGCAGACCAGCAAGGTCGGAGGGACTCACCCAGCGAAGGTAAGTTGGGGCACGTCTGGAGCAACCAGGTAAGTCCAATCAGAAAAGGAGTTACCTTCGTGGGGACCTGCTAGCCAATGGGCTAGTGATTGCAAAGGAGCCTCAAGCGGTTGCACTTGAAGCTGGCCCACAGATCACTCGTGGAGTGGAGGCCAACGATCTTCGGTGCAGGAGGTGCTTAAGGCTGGGGCTACTCGGAACCCAAAGCACAACTTCGAGGAGGACCAGGAAGATAGTGTTGCTGCAAAAGTTCACGGTTTCCAGGGGTCATGGTTCCACATCACCCATGATAGCCACGGGCCTCAGCTTTGCTGGGGACTCAGGGTAGTCTCGGAGAAGTCTGGAAATCCACCTCTGGGGATGCAGAGACTTCGGCGTCTGGCAGGAGCTTCAGAATTGCAGACCAGTCAGTTGCTTCTTTGGTGCCTGCCAAGCAGGGGAGTCACTCCTTGACCCCAGTGGAGGTTTCTTCAGTCTTCTAGTTAAAGTAGAATGTCGAAGGTCCAGGAGATATGTCGCAGAGTTTTGTCCAGGGTAATATAAAGTCCTAGGGACTGGATTCCTATACTTATAGTAAGTTTAGGGGATGGACTAACTCTAAGGCCCCACCAATGGGTGGGCCAGGAAAGAGGGGTGGTTACACCCATTTCCTTTGTCTAGTTTCGTGCCAGAGCAGGGGCAGGTAGCCCCTGCAACCGGTTTGAACTGGAGTTTGCACAGGGACACACATCAGCCTGTCTGGGGAGGTGGGGACACCTCCCCTCGACAGGAAACCTATTGTCCAGGCCTCCCCTGCCAGAGTTTCGGTCAGCAGCAGGAGGCCAGACCCGTGTCTGTGGCAGAAGCATCCATTTTGTGATGCCAGGGCTCAGGAAAGTCCTACCGGGTTTAGCCAGTGTGAACATGTCTCTCCCTCTAGAAGAGTGGAAGCTACCCCCGCTGCCAGAATTGGCGGGTGGGTAGTATTCCAAAGTGCTTGACAACAAACACGACATGTTTTGATGCAACCATCCCAAAGTTATATAACAAGAAAGGGGGAGATTCAATGAGGTTCTCAGAGGCCGGAATCTGGAATAAGACTTTTTGGAAAGCAAGTACCTCTGACACAATAAATTACAATTTCAACTTTTCTCTGCAAGCCTGTTTATTGACTGCGAGTTGTATTTGATTTACAATGATTTGAATTACTTTGAAACAAGGAGAACACTTCCTCAGTGTGACAAACACATGTCCTAAACATTTACCATTAAACAAACTTTACTGTTTTCACAATAACATAGTGACGACAAACATAAAATAAATTCTACAAATAGATAATACATCAAAACAGTACTCCGATATCCTATTTTTCAACATAGGGGCATTCTGACTCATTGTTGCCTCCACATTAAATGATTGTTATGGTCCTAGACTGGGTTGGAGAAAAAATATATTTTCCGGAGTTATCATGGAGAGCGTTGACTAGGTATGTTGTTTTTGCTCTTCTGGGGACGTTATTGTGTGATTTTTATCCCAAATAATTCTCGTTCTCTATTAGCCGATGCGTTTCGACCTTTCATGTAGTGGACCTTTATTGAGTTCCTAAGGTCTTCATCAGGGCTCAATTATAGTTCCAAATGGACATCTTTTTCCTGAAAAAGCAATGGTATATCTAATCATAAAGGGTGTATTTTTTTTAAAAGATTAAAGCGTGTTTTGTTTAAAAAAAAATCGCTAGGTATTTTTCTGAAAAACCTGGTCACATATGGAACTTACATACTGACGGGTGAGGGATGCTGGCGTCTTCTTTCACCTAAGGTATGCAAAGGAGGACATATCTATGAGATGGTTGGTTTTTTCATGATTTGTTTATCTTTTGTAAGCAAATTGCAAAAGAGGGGGGTTATGTAGAGAGGGCTTGACATACCTTTCTCGTTCGCCCGTGGGAAGTTGGGCTGACATGTGGTTCTTTCACATTATTGGCGGTTGAAAGAATCTGTGGATACAAAGGGAGCATGGCGCTATAATGCGGGATAATCTACAGAAGTCTTCTTGTGTGGCTAGTGCTCCCGGGTGCATTTACGTAAGCCTAGTAAAGGGAAACACCAACTCGTGCGTTAATTGCGTTTGTTGCATGACGGACTGCAGCGCCCGTGGTGTCAGGTTGAACGGACTGTGACTTCCTCTTATATACCGTATAGTCGTACACACAGTGAACATGCATGCGTAATGATTTTCGGCGTTACTCGAATGCTCGTTACTTGTGACGGCATTGGTTAGTCTCGAGTGCCCATGCACCCTCGTCGTCGCCTGAAATTAGTTTGCATACCTTTTTGATTCGTGGAAGATCGGAACTGCCTCTTCTCTTGTAAGGCGTTTTCTTCGTCTCTGTCCTTCGTTGTGTGGAAGCACCCCGTTTCAGAGAGTTGTGTTGATTGGGCGGGTTTATATTTCCGGCGTCACCACGTTCAAAGTTGTTGCTTTGTTATGGCAACATTTGGTTTGTTTACTGCTGATGACTTCCTTTATTGCTTCGTGTTGAATTCGCGTCTGGCGGAAGTGTTTACTTCTGATAGCTTTCTTTGTCGCTTCAGGTTAAGTTCTCGTGTTGCGAGTATATGTCTTCAACTAGGGGGCTCCTTAGTTTTTTGTGTTACTTGCTCTTTTCTCTGTAGCGTCACCGCCAGATTGTAGTGCCTCAGTTCTCTTGAAAGGGCTCATTATACTTGTGTTGCAGGTCTGTGAGTGGTCAAAGTTGTCAATAAAGTTTCTAATATTCAAATATTTAACTTTTTGCTGTTTTCCCAAGCGGGTTGGTTTTTATGGTGAGAAAGGTGTGTGTGACCTCGTGTGAACCTCCAACTCCGCTTCTCAGGGAAAGAGGACAAATGGAACTCTTCTTTTATACAATATGTGTCAATTCCGTCATTTCATTCAACCCATTTGCAATAGTTCCTAGGAACATTATGGTTTTTGCTTCACTTTTTGATAGTAGCGCATCAATGTTTTTCCCTCGGATGTGGCGTAAAACAATCCATTTGAAATCGTTTGGGCCATGGTTTTTTTCAATGTAGTGGGAAACCATAGGGGCGGTCAGTATTTTGCATTTAATCCTGGAGCGGTGTTAAGAAATGCGATTTTTGATGGGCTGTGTAGTTTTCCCGATGTAAGCCAGTGGGCAGGGACAGACAACGCAATATATTACGTTGTGGGTATTGCAGTTTGTGAAGTCTTCATGGTTTATGTATTTGTGGCCGTACGTGAATCTGGTTCCTTCTATAGTGCTGTCACATGATACACAGGTGCCTCATTTTCTGTGTCCTTTGATGGGTGGTAGTGATAGCATAGACCTTAGAGTAGTTTCAGGTTGTCTGATGGTCATGTTTGCTCGTACAAGTTTCTCTCTGATGCTGGTGTTTTTCTTCAGAGCGAATATTGGAGTCTGTGTGAAGACTGGTATGCTTCTTATTGTGTTCCAGTTTCTGCGAATGATTTTTTGCATCTCTGTTGTCCGTCCTGAAAAGGTAAACGCATACCAATGGTGTACTTTTTTTCTCTGTCCTGGGGGTAAGAAGAGCGTCACGTGCGGTATACCATGCTCATTTCAGAGCTTTCTTAAGTAGTTTTTTGGGGTAATTTCTCATTACCAGTTTCTATAGTAGTGTTGTCGCATTCTTGAAATAATCTTCTTTCTTTGTGCAATTCCGCCTTATCCTAAGGAACTGGCTGAATGGTAAATTCTCGCGTAGATTTCTTTGGTGGAAACTAGAGAAGTGCAGGAATGTATTCCTGTCAGTTTTTTTGGTATACAGTGTTGTATAAATGTGGCCCTCTTCATTTTTAATTAAAAGGTCTAGAAAGTTCATTTCTGAATTACTGTAGTTGACTGTGAATTGAATATTTGGGTTCTTGTTGTTGAGCCAAATTACGAAAGTTTCAAGCTGTTGTGCATTGCCTCTCCACAGGAGGAACACATCGTCGATGTATCGACGCCATATTTTAATATGTCCATCATGTGGGTTGTTGTTGTATATCCATTTTTCCTCGTAAAGAGCCATAAACATTATGGCCATCTCTGGGGCGAATGGACAACCCATCGCAGTACCCATGATTTGCAGAAATTGCGTGTCGTTAAAGGTGAAGAAGTTGTACTTCAAGCATATTTCTGCTAGCTGTATTAAGAAGATAGTTGGTACATTGTGTGGCCTGATGCGTTTGTCTAGGAATACTTGCAAAGCTTCCAGACCAGCTTCCTAGGGGATGTTGGAGTACAGACTAACGATGTCAAGAGTTACTAAGAGTATATGGTATGGCTGTATCACAGAACAGCGATAAGGAAGTATAACCTGCAGAGCGGCTCAGCTCATGCTTGGGCACCCTCTCACACAAAACCAAGCACTCTGCCTTCAGGATTGTCAAGGCCTGCCATAGGAGTGGCGTATAGGTTTATATGTGTCTGTATATGATAGTGATATAGGTAGCCTATACCACAGTAAGGGGTGCAAGCACACCCTTACCCAGGCTGCAGTAGCAGACCTGTGGTGCCATTTTGGAGTGCTTCCCAGGGGTGGCATAATACATGTTTCAGCCCCTGGTAGGCCTCTGAGGTACCTATGCCCTGGGTACATAGTATACCATATACTAGGGGCTTATAAGGCACTCCAGAATCCAATTACATATGTACCTAATGTACATGGGAACCATTTTAGAGAGGAAGCAGCTAGGCTGTGGTCCTGATTAGCAGGGCCACAGCCAGACTAAGGTCGAAAAACAGTGAAACACCAGCAAAAAGTGGGGGTACCCATGTGAAGCAGATCCTACTCTCCTACAGGCACCTGTGATCAAGGTCCCTGATTTCATCCCAGACAGATGCCTCAGAGAGTGGCATAAGGGCTGTGCACTCACAGCTATACAAAGAGGGCCTAGATTAACCAGTAGCCTTTATTAGCAGGAGGTTTCATCCCAAGAAATAGAGGCATAGTACAATAGAAAGGGAAGAATTTGCAGTGGTCTGGGAACTGAAGAAGTTTAGTCCTTATCAGTTTGGGGGTCACTTCCAGGTTCAGACAGACCACAAACCCCTCAGATGGCTAATGCAGATGAGGGATAAGAATACCAAACTGATTAGGTGGTCGATCTTCCTACACGGAATGGACTTTACAGTGGCGCATCACCCTGGAACTGATCACGCCAATGCAGATAGTCTCTCCAGGTTCTTCTGCCTTAGCGATGAGTATTCCCACAAGGGTGGGTAATTCTTCCTGCTTTTAGCTAGAGGGAAAACATATTGGACCTGGCATCTTTGGGGGTTTTTCCCCGCAAAATGTTGCCTTCCATCCTCCTATTTTTCTGACTTTGTTTTTACTGGCTAGGACTCTGTGCATATTACAACTTCAAACCAGTGCTAACGTGTTTGTGCTCTCTCCTTTAAACCTGGTAACATTGGCTTACACCCAATTGGCATATTTAATTTACTTGTTAGTACCTAGTAAAGTGGTGTTACATGTACTTACACCGTTAAATTAAATGCTAAAAGCGGACCTGCAGCCCTGATTTTGCCTCCCACTTAAATAGCCTGTTAAACATGTCCCATGTGTGCATTTCAACTTGGCAGGATAAACTTCTTCCCACACCCCACCCTACCTTTTTTAAACAAATAAGTCACCCCTACGGTATACCTTACATAGCTCAGAGGTTAGGCTGCAGGAAATTAAAAAGGTTGGGCATGTACCTTTCTTTTACATGTCCTGGTAGTGAAGCGAAACAGTGTTTACAACGCTGTCAGAACAATGCAGTGCCATTACAATGCAGGCACTACAACAAACGCGTCATTACCACACATTCCTTTACAACTCAAGTCATTACAACAACTTGCTTTAGGGAACTCATTGTTGGATTTTAAATCCAACACCTTCCCTAATGTTGCACTGACTGGAGTTGGAATAGTAAAATAGACTAATCCAAACTCCAGCGCTTCCTTAAAGCAAGTCGTTGTAATGACTTGCGTTGTAATGGAACGCGTGGTAAGAACACGGTCGTTGTATTGCCCACGTTGTAAAGGCATGCATTGTAAACATATATCCGGTAGTGAAAAACTCCCACATTCGTTTTTCACTGCTACCGCTCTCATTCTCTCATAGGATAACATCAGGTTAACGTATTACATTTAATAGGTGCTAACCTTTGATTGAGAACAGGTGAACATTTCATGTTTGGTATCTGAGAAATTGTAATTAAAAATCCTATTCAATGGTAAAGTCGGATTTTAAGTTACAATTTTGAAAATGTCCTATCCATGGCCTGTTTCAGGGTCACATGACTGGGTGTTATTGGTAGTCAATTGGACATTGTTTATTTCTTCCAGACACCCAAACAAAAGATGGATTAGGTGTGCCTGGATGGGCCACCAACTGACAGGATGGGGGTGGAGCTCGACACAGTACCACTTGCAAGTGACTAAGGCTGTGTTCTGGCTTCACACAAAGCACTTGTCATCACCGCATTGTTCATGCAGCCATACTGGAGGCAGGAAAGTGGAGGCAGGAAACTTCAAAGACTTCAGAGGGAATTCTCTATAAACTTCTCCTACTTCAAAGTGGGAACTAGATATAAATATTGGACCAGCAGAACCAACTCTTCAGTACACATCCTGAAGACTCAGCAGACGTGCTGTGTTGTTTTGCCACTGTGCTGCCCTCCTGCCTGAGTAGGCCTGAACCTTTATCTTAAACCCAGGACCACCAGTGACAGCAAGAGCTAATTGGCTTGCCTCATCATCAGAGCATAAGGGAGAGAATACACGGCAACAACCTTGAACCTAGTTCTTTGACTCTGCCAGCTGTGAGTCCTGCCCTCTCAAGGGCTTGACCCTTGGATGTGGGCCTGGAGTTGTTCTGTCAGCCCAGCTGTGGTCCCATCAGTACCAATGCAGCACAGTGCATCGGAATTGCCGAACAATACTTCCACAATGCAGGACT
This sequence comes from Triturus cristatus, assembly GCF_964204655.1. Lineage (NCBI taxonomy): Eukaryota > Metazoa > Chordata > Amphibia > Caudata > Salamandridae > Triturus > Triturus cristatus. The sequence continues at coordinate 293,264,642 of NC_140593.1, read as the reverse complement.
GCAAATCACAGCATCCCTAATGCTCTTCAGAATTGCCATTGCACATCGTATCCTTGAAGCAGGCAGTGCCTCATCAACGGTGTTTGACCTGGCATCTTTTGCTATGATTTCTCCAGTCTTTTTGCTTCTGACCTCCTGTTTTTTGACTGTGTGCTGCATTTTGTTTTTGCTGGTTTTAGAACTCTGAGCACTTTACCACTGCTGACCAGAGCTAAAGTGCAATTGCTCCCTGTGTAAATTGTATTTGTGATTGGTTTATCCATGATTGGCATATTTAATTTACTAGTAAGTCCCAAGTAAATTTCACCAGGCGAGCTACTAATTGACCTGCAGCGCTTTTTTGTGCCACCCACATGAGTAGCCCTACAGAAATGTCTCAAAAATACATCTTTTAGTGAAGTTAGGTTTTAAATTATGTGTTTGAAAATGCCACTTTTTGAAAGTGCCCGTTTTCTTGCTTAAACATTCTGTGTCTCTGCCTTTTTATAGAATGCATGTTTGAGTTGGCTGACAGTAGGGCTCTTGTGCATTCCCTCTAGACAGTCAAGCAAAGGGGGATGGGGTGTGCCTTGCCTATGCTGATGGGCCATCTCCCGGCCAATAACCCTTTCTGAGCTAGAGTGGTGGGAAAAATTGTCACTGATACCTGAATAGGGCTGTGCTTGTCTTCACACAAAGCTGTCTCTGCCCCCCTGTAGTGTGTCTGGAGCTAGGCCAGGGAAAGGCAGGGTCTTGTGAACTACAAAGACTCTCCTTTGAAGTTTGCCTACTTCAAAGGCAGAACAGGGTATGAGTATTGAGCCTCTGACACCCCAAAATCAGAACACTTCTGGACTGGGGAGATTCTACCATGAAAAAGAGCTGTATGCTGTAGAAGGGACTTCCACTCTTCCTGTTGCTTTGTTGTGCTGGCCTGGTGCTTCGGTCCTGGGAATGAAAGGACTGTACTACCTTTCTCTATCCTGCTTCTAAGGTTCTCCAAGGGCTTGTGCGCCTCCTGTAATTCTGCTGATTGGGTTTTTGTCGCTTTAGTGCCAAATTATATTTTCAATTTGAATCTATTTTTCTAAATTGATGTGAGATTTTTCTTGTGTTGGGTTTTCACTTATTTACTGTTTGGAGTGCTGCATTAATACTTCACACATGACTTCGGAGTTAAGCATTACTGCTTTTGTGCCAAGCTACCAGTGGGGCAAGCAAAGGTTAATTTGGGATTGGCTTGTGTTTCACCCAAACAGAGAAAATGGTTGCTGCTTGAGTAGGTTTTCATCCCCTCAACCAGTAACCCAGTTCCCAACAAAGGGAGATTCAATGCGTTTAGGAGGTTGCTTCTCTCTTTGACATGACTTCTTCAAACTTTACCTTGCTAGGTAGAATTCCTACAGATGCTATCAGGTTCCTCAATTTTACTATAATTAATCAGAAACATACTTTGTAGTTCCTGTGAGATATGCTGAATATTGGAAAGGTACTCCACAGAAAACTAAAAAGTGATGGGCAGAAATGTTCCCTTGAACAATCTCATTTGGTCGTAATTCATTGTTTTGTTTGTTGCTTTTAATACCCTAAGTGTGACTGGTGTGCCAAAACGTGGATACCATACTTACTGTGAAGCAGGACTAAAGCTGCACCTCACTGAAAATGCCTTTATAGGAGGAAACTGGTCTATGGCGGCTTATGTTCCCATCCAGAGGGAACCTGGCCTGCCACTTTGGAATGGACTCTGTTTCTACTGAAGCAGGACCAAGACTAATTGGCATGTGGCAGGTCTTTGTCTCAAGTAATATATTTGGTGAAAAACGACGGAAGAGATTGTGGCTGTGGTCCATCGATAGTCACTTGATTAATTCACTTATTTTTTCCATTATGTTGCTTGTTGCAGAATACTAGTTTGAAACACATGGGAGTATCAAACTAAATATTCGCTAATCATTTTTTGACTGAAAATCATATTTCATATTACTCAACATTTTGCAGCTGAATTTATTTTCTATTTTTAAGGTATAATTGTTTCTGAATTTTACAGTATGGCTGAAGTAAAACATATGCAAAGCTTTCATTTAATCTTTTATACTTTAAAAAAAAGTATGAACTTTCTACATTTTGACCTGTATTTTATGTACAAATTTGGTTTTCACACTGTTTAATTTGGATTTTGTGTGAATGATTGCTTTCCACTGAATAATGTTGTCGATATATTTTAAATGGATTTACAACACTTAAGGCGTGAAGCCTTTGCATGTGACAGTTTTACATTGTTTTGCATTATAAAACGTTAACTTAATGGAACAATAAAACTGACAATCATTCATAGACAGTCAAAATTATACTAAACTATATAGCTGCTTAAATTTGAACACGGTTTGGTGCCACATGTGATCATAAGCAACAAAAGAAGGAAAACATTAAGTTAAAAAAGTATTAGGAGTTATTCTAGTGGCATGTGTGGCATAACTTGTATTAATGTTCAGATATTGTAAATGTACAAAGGCGTTGCTGTATGGTAACCTGGTCACTGTTAAAGCTATAAATGCAATAAGGGGCATTACAGTGGGCTAAAGCCTAGAAAGGAGTCGATATTTTATTAAAGTTGGTCTCTCAGCAACACGTTACATATTTTTCTGTTTCTCACTTCAACAAGCCATAGAAGGTTTTTTTTTCACTCTCTACAAACATTTGATATTTTACGCCACTGGGGATCTGTTTAGCAACAGTAAACAACCCTGCAAGGTTCCGTATCGGAGGGATTATAAAGTTGCAACAGCGGCAATTCCTGTGAGCATCTTAAAATCTGAATAGAGACATTGTTTGCTGTCGTTTATAGCAAAAACAGGAAAAAATGACAAGCAAGCCCCTCCTCGCACCAGAGACAAGCATATAGGAAATGGCAGTTATTACAGCTTGTTTTAATAAAGCAATAATTGTGTTTATGTACTAATTTTGGAGTTCGGGGAGGAGCAGTGCATTATCATCGGCAGATGAGGGATTCTCTGACAGCTTGGTCTGGCTCCTAATGCCCTCACCACAAGAGCATCGTTTAGTTGGAGAGGTGAGAAATCGGCGTATTTTACTTTTCTTGGAAAAGGTCACAGTTTCTTCTTGGGATTTGGGAAATCCAACATATTTGACCCCAATCATTTGCATTGAAAAAACGGGATCTTGAAGCCACTGAACGCTATTGCGGTGTTAAAAATGCATTTCCTCTCTTAGTTTGTTGTGAAAGGACTTCCTTTGCGCATTATAATCTCATTGCGCTCGGTGGGCTGGAATCCCCAGAGTCTGCTGCAAGCTGAGATATACAGAAGAATATACAAATACAATAGCATTGCCCTTATCTTTCTGCATTTCAATGATTGGGGAGACATTTAGCCCTACCGGCCTGGCCGCCAATTACTTGATGAATGCTTGGTAGTAAACAGGTAAAGCATGGAACCTCAAAAGGGGTTTACTTAATTTAGGAATTATGGTGACACCTTGAAGTTAACAGTATTTCATGCCAGTTCTGCTTCATTATTATAAACCTACTGATACGGATATAAAAAATAACATTCTGCACTGATGACGTCCTTTTGAATCTAAGGTAGACCACTCGCACATCATTTTTAAAGGCAGAAAAAGTTCTACATTCTTGAAAGAAATGGCATGCTATTGACACATATGGCTTACTTTACAGGGGAGCAAAAATTAGGAATGTTCTGCCCAGCCAAAATCTCTCCTTTATCTATGACGACAGACAATGAAGGTAAACACGTGTGATGTGAGGTCTGTCATACATACCAGACCTGAAGTCACTCATGATTTCTTTACTGATGGCATCCCCAGGAAGCAGGGTCCATCTTTGGAAACATGCCATTAATTAGCAATATATGGTGACTCCCAACTCTTAAAGGGCATGTAGGGGGTGATTTCTGTCCAGAACTGTCTTGTTCGACATGGCAGAGCAGGGCAGAACTGATGACAGATTAGGTAGCCCTTTTATGCAATCCCTTTTTTATGGGCTCAAATGCAATTGCTTTCATGATGGCCAAGACTTTGATGGGTCTGCAGTCTGCATTTCCCGACCTTCAACTGGGGCTACAGAGCTGAAAGAATGATGGAAGAAATAGCTGCACAATTTCCACTCTGCTCTAATTTACATCCTTTTCAGTTGATTGGCCAGAATGATATCCCTAGGAGATACAGCTCCAGCTCAATCTATGTGATCCAGTGTTTTTACCTTGCCCACTCTATCGGGTGCATTCCCACATCTGGTAAATTGACCTTAGACTCTGGTAAAGGAATTGATGCCACAGGTACAACCTAGTTCCACCCAACCCTTTCCTGTACCACAGGGAAGTCATAAAACTCTCTGCCCAGTCACAAGAGTCAAACCTGTCCATTCATAGCTTTCCAACATCCTGCCCTTTGACCTATGACCCTCATTAACCTCTCACTCTCACCACTTGCTCACAGCAGGTGGGGTGCGAGAGCAGAAAAGACCCTCAATTTATGTATAGCCACGCAGATAAGATGTCCTACATCATTATGGTTGTTACCCATTCTTTAACTCATTTATTATTGTAGAATGCAAGGGAAGAGTTACTGGTCAGAATCAGAAATTCTAGTAGCAATAATTCTGGACCCCTTTACTGTGGAACTCTTATTCAGCCCTGGTGCTCCCCTGGGCATGGGGGCTCAGAGCACCCCCCCTGCATTATGAGAACTAAGCCCCAGGGAGGTGATTGTCCCCGGGGCATAATTAAGCCCAAGGAGGAAAGCCCCGTTTACCCTCTCCTTGAAGAAGAAAAAAGCCTGTCCCCGGGACCTAGCCGACACAGGGGCCATTTAAAGTAAACATGCACAGGAGACAACGCTTGTTTTTTTTATTATTTTGTTGCGGATTTGCAGCTCCATACCGTTTCCGCAGCACAAATTGAATTTAAAAAAGTGGCCTTGTCAGGGTCACAGCGGGGCCCTCAGGACCACAGTTAGGAGGTCAGGGTATTCCCATCCTCCCCCTTTTTCTTTTTTTAAATGTTTATGTGGAACTCAGCTGAAGCACAGTCCCAAGATGTCTTCCAACACTTCCTGGTTAAAGAGTTGTCAGCCAATCAGGATTTGAGCACAGGTACTGTCGGATTCTCGGAGGATCCAGTCCTTATATATCCAAATTTTGATTTCTTTTAATATCTCCAAAACTACTAAGCAGAGTTACACCAATTCACAAAAATGTCCCAAAACACATTTTATCCATGTTAATTTCCATAGCAAGCTATTGACGCAGCCACAGCCCGAACTGCTGAATGGAATTACATCAAATGTGGCAGAAAGGTAGCTCTTGGTCCAGAGTGCATTCTTTTTGTTAAAGGGTGTAAATCCATTCAGTAGTTCCTGAAAGATTCATATATTTACAAATATTAATATCTGGTGGTCGCGACGGATCTGCAAACCCTCCCGATCTCGAGCCTATTCTGATTGGCTGCCAACAGTTCCAACCATGATGTGTTGGCAGCCATCTTGTGACTCGTTTCAACCGAGTCACAAGAAAAAAGGTAAACACACAAAAAAGGAAGCAGGGTAGAAACACCCTGACCCCCTAGGCCTGCTCAAGTGGTCACACAGGGACCCACGAGGGCCAAAAAAAGCATTAAAAACTAAGCATAAAAAAGAACATTTGGCGGGATTCATGGACCTTACACGAATCCCGCAGAATTGTTTTTTTTTTTAAATGGCTCAGGTTCCGGGGGATGGAGTCCCTGGGGCCCAAAATGGTCATGGGAAAGGGAGCCACACAGCCCCCCTTCCTAAAATAAAAAAGTAACTGGCAACTCACCAGAGGTCTCGCCCCTCCCTGCACCACTCTGCAAATGCACCTCCTGGCATGCCCTGGGTTGGGGGATGAAGTCCCCTTCAATGGTGAGGGTCCTCAGGGGCCAACTAGCCCACCCGGTACTTCCAGTAAGCCCCACACAGTGCTGAGAGGTTGTCTGAGGCCAAGCCCCTTTTTACAACACTGCAAACGTGCCTCTTGGCGCACTGCTTGTGGGGCGATGAGGTACCTTTGTGTCCTGAGGACTTCAGGACTGAAATGGACTTCACCTTCCAAGCAGCAGTGCGCCAGGAGGCGTGTTTGCAGAGTGGTATAAAGAGGGGTTGTGGCCTCTGACCACTCTCAGCAATCCAGCTGTGTGGGGCCTACTAGAGGTAACGGGAGGGCTATTTGGCCCCCAGGGGCCCTTAGGAGGCAAGGGGATTTCATCCCCCAACCAAGAGTGTGCCAGGAGGTATGTTTGCAGAGTGGCGGAGAAAGGGGGCCTTGCCTGTGTCCACCTCTCAGCAATCCCACTGTGTGGGGCTTACTGGAGGTAAAAGGTAGACTAGTTGGTACCTAAAGACCCCTAGTAGCGAAGTGGACTTCAACCCCCATCCAAGAGCTTGCCAGGAGCACGTTTGCAGAGTGGTGGGCAAAGGGGGCGTGGCCTTTTATGAGAATTTAGCAATCCAGCTCTGTGGAACTTACTGAAGTTAATAGGAGGGGTAGCTGACCCCCAAGGATGTCCTTGGGGGCCAACTACCCCTCTAGTTACTTTCAGTAAGAGGTCTTCGGAGGCCACGCCCCACTTTATCCACCACTCTGCAAACGTGCCTGATGGCACACTAGTGGTTGGGGGATGAAGTCTTTGGGGGCCAAGAAGCCCTCCTGGTACCTCCTGTAAACCCTACACAGCGGAATCCCTGAGCGCTGGTCCGAGGCCCAGCCCCTTTCTCCACCAGTTTGAAAACGCGACTAGTAGTTAAAGAAGCATTTGCAATGTAATAGGTTTCACATTTGCGAGAGTTAGAGCTACTGGCGTTGTAAATGTAAATGTTTTTTACTAATGTTTTTTTGGAGTGGAGTACATTGTGTGTAGTGGAATTATGTGGTATGTTGTGCAGTGAAATTATGTGGATAGAAAGTATGCACCTCTCTTGCTTCTTCCTGCACCTCTTCTGCCTCTTTGTGCACCTTTCCTGTCCCTTTCTGCACCTCTCCTGTCTCTTTCTGTGCCTTGCTTGCTTCTCTCTGCACCTCTCTTCTCTCTGCACTTCCCTTGATTCTTTCTACACCTCTCTTGCTTCTTACTGCACCCCTTTCATCTTGTTCTGCACCCCTGTTGCTTCTTTCTGCACTTCTGCTTCTTTCTGCACCTCTTTTCCGTCTTTCTGCACCCCTCTCCCCGCACCTCTGATGCCTGTTTCTGCACCTCTCTTGCCTCTTTCTGCACCCCTCTTGCTTCTTTCTGTACTTCTTTTGCCTCTTTCTGTACTTCTATTCCCTCTTTCTGCACCTCTATTGCCTGTTTCTGCAACTCTCTTGCCTCTTTCTGCAAACCTCTTGTCTCTTTCTACACCACTTGTGTCTGTTTCTGCAACTCTCTTTCTGCAGTTTTCTTGCCTCCTTCTGCACCTCTGTTGCTGCTTTCTGCACTTCTCTTGCTTCTTTCTGCACCTCTATTGCTTCTTTCTGCATCCCACTTGCCTCTTTCTGCACCCCTCTTGCCTCTTTCTGCACCCCTCTTGCCTCCTTCTGCACATCACTTGCCTCTATCTCCACCTTACTTGCCTCTTTCTCCACCTTACTTGCCTCTTTCTGCGCCGCTCCTGTTTCTTTCTGCACCGCTCTTGTTTCTTTCTGCAACTCTTGTCTCTTTCATCACTTCTCTTGCTTATTTCTGCACCTGTTGCTTCTTCCAGCACTTCTCTTGCCTGTTTCTGCACCTTTCGCCTCTTTCTGCAGTTCTCTTGCCTCTTTCTGCACCTCTCTTGGCTCTTTATGCACCTCTCTTGCCTCCTTCTCCACCTAACTTGTCTCTTTCTGCACCGCTCTGGTTTCTTTCTGCAACTCTCTTGTCTCTCATCAGTTCTCATGCTTATTTCTGCACCTTTGTTGCTTCTTTCATCACTTCCCTCTTTCTACACATCTCTTGCCTCTGTCCATACCCCTGTTCCATCTTTCTGCACCTCTTTTGCCTGTTTCTGCAACTCTTTCTCCAGTTCTCTTGTCTCTTTCATCACTTCTCTTGCTTATTTCTGCACCTGTTGCTTCTTTCAGCACTTCTCTTGCCTGTTTCTACACCTTTCGCCTCTTTCTGCAGTTCTCTTGCCTCTTTCTGCACCTCTCTTGGCTCTTTCTGCACCGCTCTGGTTTCTTTCTGCAACTCTCTTGTCTCTCATCAGTTCTCATGCTTATTTCTGCACGTCTGTTGCTTCTTTCTGCGCTTCTCTTGCCTCTTTCTGCACCCCTCTTGCCTCTTTCTATACTTTTCGTGCTTCTTTCTGTACCACTCTTGCCTCTTTCTTCACTCCTCTTGCCTCTTTCTGAACTCCTCTTCCCTCTGTCTGCACCTCTCTTTCCTCTTTCTGCACCTCACTTGCCGCTTTCTGAACTTCTCTTAACTCTCCCTGCATTTCTGTTGATTCTTTCTGTAGTTCTCTGGCCTCTTTCTGCATTTCTGTTCCTTCTTTCTGTACTTCTCTTGCCTCTTTCTGCACCTCTGTTGCTTCTTTCAGCACTTATCTTTCCTGTTTCTGTACCTCTCGCCTCTTTCTGCAGTTCTCTTGCCTCTTTCTGCACCCATATTGCTTCCTTCTGCACCTCTCTTGCCTCTTTCTGCAAACCTCTTGCCTCTTTCTGCAAACCTCTTGCCTGTTTCAGCAACTCTCTTGCCTGTTTCTGCCACTCTCTTGCCTGTTTCTGCAACTCTCTTGCCTGTTTCTGCAACTCTCTTGCCTCCTTCTGCACCTTTGTTGATCCTTTCTGCACTTCTCTTGCCTCTTTCTGCACCTCTCTTACCTGTTTCTGCACCTCACTTGCCTCTTTCTGCACCTCTTGCCTCTTTCTGCACCTCTCTTGCCTCTTTCTGCACCTCTCTTGCCTCTTTCTGCACCTCTCTTGCCCCTTTCTCTACCTCACTTGCCCCTTTCTCTACCTCACTTGCCCCTTTCTCTACCTCACTTGCCTATTTCTGCACTACTCTTGTTTCTTTCTGCAACTCTCATCTCTTTCATCACTTCTTGCTTATTTCTGCAACTCTGTTGCTTCTTTCAGCACTTCTCTTCCCACTTTCTGCACCTCTCTTTCCTCTGTCTGTACCCCTTTTCCATCTTTCTGCACCTCTTTTGCCAGTTTCTGCAATTCTTTCTCCAGTTCTCTTGTCTTCTTCTGCACCTCTGTTGCTTCTTTCTCCACTTCCCTTACCTCTCCCTGCATTTCTGTTGCTTCTTTCTGTACTTCTTTGGCCTCTTTCTGCATTTCTGTTCCTTCTTTCTGCACTTATCTTGCCACTTTATGCACCTCTGTTGCTTCTTTCAGCACTTCTCTTGCTTCTTTCTGCACATGTCTTGCTTCTTTCTGCACCCCTCATGCCTGTTTCTGCACCCCTCCTGCCTCTTCTGCATCCCTCTTCCCTCTTTTTTCACCCCTCTTCCCTCTTTCTGGACCTCTCTTGCTTCATTCTGCACCCCTGTTCCCTCTTTATGCACCCTTTTCCTCTTTCTGCAAATATTTTGCTTCTTTCTGCAGTTTTCTTGCCTCTTTCTGCACACCTGTTGCCTGCTTCTGTACCTCACTTGCCTCTTTCTGCATCTCTTCTGCCTCTTTATGCACCTCTCTTGCCTCTTCCGCACCTTTCTTGCCTCTTTCTGCACTTCTCTCTTCTTTTTTGTGCACCTCTCTTGTCTCTCATCACTTCGCTTGCTTCTTTCTGCACCTCTGTTTCTTTCGGCACTTCTCTTGCCTCTTTCTGCACTTCTCTTGCCATTTTCTGTACATCTCTTGACTTGTTCTGCACCCCTCTTGCCTTGTTCTGCACCCCTCTTGCCTCGTTCTGCACCTCTTTTCTCTTTCTGCAGTTTCTTGCCTCTTACTGCACATCTGTTGCTTCTTTCTTCACTTCACTTCCTTTTTTCTGCATCTCTCACTTCTTTCCACAACACGTGTGCCTCTTTCTGTACCTCTCTTGCCTCATTCTACTCCTTTCTTGCATCTTTCTGCACTTCCCTTGCCTCTTTCTGCATATTTCTTACTCTTTCCGCACATTTCTTACTCTTTCTGCACATCTCTTGTTTTTTTCTGCCCTTCTCTTGCTTCTTTCTGTACATCTCTCACCTCTTTATGTACTCAATTGGGAAGTGCAATCTGTCAAGTTTAAAGGTCTGCATGCTCTTGTGACTGCGGTATATGTCTACTTGTACATGTATTCTCTTATGTGTTATGCATCTGAAAACGGTATCTTAAAAAGTGGGTAGCTTCTACTATACGTAGTCAAATCTTCTCACTTCTGCTCAGTCATTCGCTTGTACAGGGAGACATGTCTTATGTATAGAGGTCTTATAGAGCCCCTAAAATATACTATTGAATACCCATGTGCGATGTATTACGATCAGAAAGAAATACATGCACCATTTTGTACACAAATTTATAGAGTATGCTGTTTGAAACACAGGTATTCAAGTATTTGTATGTTTATTTTTATGGACCATGTCACTAGGTAAAAGCAGAGGCACTCGCATGCATACCTTCACAAACTTGGTCAGACTTACAACAGTGATATGGTTAGGATTGCTGTTTTACATTTGGTAGGCCTAACAGTCTGAGCAGTCGATGAATAGTGCACCTTCAAGAGAAAAGTGCGGTTTAAGACCTCTTAGGACAAGACTTAGTGATAAGGCTACTTTTTATAAGTCTGTGGAAAGGTGTAGTAAAAGTAGGCCTCTTTCTGCACCTCTCTTGCTTCTTTCTGCACCTTCCTTCTTCTTTATGGACTTCTGATGCCTTTATCTGCATTTTTCTTGCTTCTTTCTGCACCTTTCTTCCTCTTTCTGCACCTCTCTTGCCTCTTTCTGTACTTCTCTTGCTTCTTTCTGAACCTTTCTTCCTATTTCTGTACATGTCCTACCTATGAAGGCATAGTTTGAAATTAGCATTTGAAAAACCTTGTATATTGACTGAAAAAAACACAGGCTTCAGGGATGTTATAGTTAGGCCGTCATTTCACTTGTACAAAATCAGAGAAATTCAGCCGTTATAGTTAGCTGAGCTAACTATAACTCACGCCCCTGCAATGCACAGAAAACTGTCAAAAGATTCTTTCTGTTCATCAAGTAACAGGATGGTGGAAAGCTTAACGCTGAGCACTGCAGTCCTGGTTTCATTCAGATGGGAACTTAAGAAAGTGTTCTGATACTTCTCACAATCAACAATTCGCCTTGTTACTGATGGTATAAAGATTAACCCTGGGCGTAGTGGGCGTAGTGAGGCTACGTGGAGCATTACGGAGTGCGGGCAAATCTACGCAAACCCGCACACTTCGCGTAGCCCCACTACGCGCCGCCCGCCTCCCTCCCGCCCTCATTTTAAAATTACTTAGAACCTTACAAAAAAAGACAATTGCTTACCTGAGCTGCCGCCCGCGCATGCGCATTCGTGAGGAAGAAGCTAGCCAAGAAGCAGGAAGATGAAGCCCCGGGACGCGGCAGCTCAGGTAAGTAATTTTCTTTATTTGTAAGGTTCTAAGTAATTTTAAAATGAGGGCGGGAGGGAGGCGGGTGGCGGGCAACTCTGCTCCGCCATGGCGTGTGCGTAGTCTGCCTGCTACGCCTACTTTGCGAGGCGCGAAGTAGGCAGCACTACGCACACTCCGCGGGCAGAGCGGAGCACTGCGCCCACCCTTAATAAAGATAGATAAGAATGTTTTTGATGCTACTGTTATGTCTAGTTGTTGTTTCCATAGTTAATGAGACAGACCTTCCCTGACTCGGATTGGGAACAGATCTCTCGTGCTGGACCTTTTCCCTAAGTGTAAAGACTTTGAACACTTTTCACATTTCTTGAACTTCTACTGAAGTTCGATTCCATGCTGACACCCTCTCTGCTCCTGAATCTAAATTCCCTTTAGAATATATGTTCTTTATCTATGTTTAGAATAGAAAAGGGCAGTTTCTTTATGGAACACCTATTTGTGACAGTTTGATTTATTCTCATTGTGGCTGTTACTGTTCTGTATCTCATGGTATTATGGCTCAACTTATTGTACCATTTCAGTCTGCCAACTAAATTGCTACATTTTTTGAACTTATTTTAGTTCTGCCTATATACTGGATTGATCAGAATTCTAAAATAAACAGATATAATCATAATTATTGATTCCTGGTCCTTCTATTGGAATCACATTGACTTTATAAGTTGGAAAGATATTTCTAATGTTATCTTCCTTACAGTGCTTCAAGTCAACTAACAAAGGTCCACACAACCAGTGGAGACATATATATGATGATTTTACAAAAAGACCAAGGTGTCACAGCACACCATCAATCTTAACTTGCATCCTTGCCTCAATATGAGAGAGCCATACCTTCTCTTGCTCATCTAGCTTTGCACATGTATCAGCCATAAACCTCTTCAATGCTTTAGGTAGGAAAAAAATGCCATATGTGGTGCTTCCACTTCCTGTATTGTCTCTGTGGTATTTTATAAATGTTAATCATGAGCACTACAAATATTAGTTGGCAGATGTTTCCTCTGTGAAAAAGTAACCCAAGCTGTCATGTTATTTCATGAACCATTCTGAAGGTCATTTGTTAAATCATTAAAATAATTACCTCCTACGCTATCTGCAGCTTGCAGCAGCATTTCGTTTTATATTATCACTAACTACGCATTGTGGTTCTTCATTTATAAAAAGATATCAAAATAACAGTTTGATGCATGTGGGCACATTAGATTCCAATCACCACAAATAATCGAATGATAGACATATTAGGGGAGAGTCACAAATGCATTTATGAGTGTGTGAAGCTGTACTACCAGAGTACTATTTACCCTACTCATAAATACCTTGGTTAAGTGGCCCGAAAAGTCCACATCCCTATTATAAAAAACACAAAGAAAGCAAATCCTTTTCATGTATACTAATTATGAATATTTGATGGATATTCCCATTTTGATCCCATTTTAAAAGTTTCGGGAACAAATCACACATGCATTTAACAGTAGGTGAAGTAGTACTATAGATTTACTACTTCACATGCTCATAAATGCTTTTTTGAGTGCCTTTGTGAATCAGCCTAATTATGTTTCAGAATAATGCGCTACAATGCAGCATAGGACTCATTCCAAGTGCCAATACAGAACTAAGTGCAAAAACTCCCATGGGAAATAGTGATTGTGGAAGTTATACTGTTAGTAATGGTGCCCTATTCCACTTTTGTGCTGGGCAAAGCTGAATAAAATTTGAAAAATGGTCATTGTGCATCACATTATCTCTCCTTGCACTGTTGCATGCACAATTTCCTCTAGGTATGACATGGAGAAAAAATCAAGGGCAAAAACCACAGGATTGAGTGCAATATTCAGGTAACCCTTTGCGTGACACTCAGGAGGGTGCGTAGGTGACCAATATGCTACAATATCTCAACTGGAAAAGATAAGATCAGTTAGATTTATGGGTTAATTTATGGAATGGCTTAGTGCTCTGAGGGGCAAATTGTCATCTCAAATCAAAGAATTTATTGCAGCTGCTGTTGTACCGTGTGGGGGACTCTGTAAGATGATGATCAACATCTTAGCTAGAAAACACTATGCACATTTTGATTTCTGTAAGCTGGATTCACTGAAGGTATGATGGGATATTCAAAACAAACCCTGGCTTGTCCATAGTGCTCAGCTCTGTTTTGTCTTTTTGAAATCTATCCAGAATCTGATTCTCCTGGTGGAGGTGTACTCACCTACTCATCGAATTATGTTCCACAAAATCCTCCAAGCTGTCAATCAAGTCAAAATTGATCATCTTCAAAAATTCGATGATTCAAAAAGCATCATCATCTGTGGGTGGGTATGTGATGCCAAGGCTCTTTTAAGCTGGTACCGGGTATACCGGTGCTGTCCTGTCTCTCCCTCTAGATGGGTGGGATCTTACTTCCACACCAGTTACTGGTGTAGTGGTGTGATTCCAAGGTGTTTGACACCAAACACAACATGTTTCCATGCAGCCTGTCCAAAGTTAGCATTTACCGTTGGGTTATAATGCACTTAAGAGTATATGGTCAGGCTGCATCACAGACAACCCCGGAGGAGAGATTCTGAAGGCTGCAGAGGGGCTCTGCTCATGCATGGGCACCCTCTCACACAAAACCAAGCACCCTGCCTTCAGGATTGGCAAGGCCTGCCTTATGGGTGACTGATAGGTTTCTATGTGCAGTGATAGGTGAGATACAGTGAACCTATATATCTGTAAGGGGTGCATGCACCACCTTACCCAGGCTGCAGTATCAGGCCTGTGGTGTCATTTTGGAGGGCTTCCCAGGGGTGGCATAATACATGCTTCAGCCCCTGGTAGGCCTCTGGGGTACCTATGCCCTGGGTACATAGTGTACCATATACTAGGAACTTATAAGGGCACCTCAGAATCCAATCTGTTGTGTACCTAAGGTACTAGGAATCAATTTAGAAAGGAAACAGCTACACTGGGGTCCTGAATAGCAGGGCCCCAGCCAGACTAAAGTCGAAGAACAGTGTTACAGCAGAAAAAAGTTGGGGTAACCATAAGAAGCAGATCCTACTCTCCTACAGTCTGAACAGACAATTAGATGACAAGGTGCAATTTGAATCGTCAAGGGGGCACGAGCTGTCCTCAATTCAACTCCTTGGCTCATTTATTTTGTTCTTGGGCAGAGTCACATCTTATTATTATTATTATTGAGGATTTATAGAGCGCATGGTTACCCTGGGGCTTCCCGCCGATAAGAGAAACTATGTTAGTTGAAGTTGAAGCAGACATTACAGATATTGCTTAAACAGCCATGTTTTAATTGCTTTGCCAAATTGCAATTCTTTGTCCAGTATTCTCTTGGTAGAGAATTCCTAATTTTGGGGGCTAGGTGGGAGAAAGATCTCCCTCCCCACCTCTCCTTCCCCGGCCCTTGTTGGTTTTAATAGTCCCTCAGAGCTTCATCTCAGATACCTATTTGGCATGTAAGGGGATACTAGAATCTTGATTTTCCCATGG
The DNA here is from genome assembly GCF_964204655.1 of Triturus cristatus. Lineage (NCBI taxonomy): Eukaryota > Metazoa > Chordata > Amphibia > Caudata > Salamandridae > Triturus > Triturus cristatus. The sequence goes on along the minus strand of NC_140593.1, from coordinate 293,249,619 downwards.
CCCCGGTTATGTAGAGCTCTGTGTGTTATGACCAGAGCCTTAAATTTGACTCTGGCCTCTACTGGGAGCCAATGCAGTCCCTTTAGGTGCTTTTTTACAGACTCCCGAGCAGTGACATTACACAGTAGCCTTGCTGCTTCATTCTGGACCACCTACAGTCTGTGAGTCACATATTTCGGTGCCCATAGGAAGACCGAGTTTCCATAGTCCAGACGCAAACTGATCAAGGAGTGGACTACTGTTTTCCTGAGCTGAGTTGGGATCCAGTCTTGTGGTCAAGAGGGCGGTCTTGTAGTCTTGAGGGCGGTTTATCTTCAAGGGTGGGGATCACAATTATCATGCCAACAGTCTCAGTTGCAATCCCTCCTCATCAGTCCTCTTCCACCTGTCTCTGCCAGTGTTCCAGCAGCTTTGTCATTTTTAAGGGTGCCGTGGATAGATCCCTTTGCTTCCTCTCACTGTTTTCTTCTCCCAGTTTTCTGCAGAGATATAAATTGCCTTTAGGCATGGGCAATATGGAGACTGTAAGCATCTGTACCCTACTATTTACTAGAAAATGCATTTATTAGAGGGTGTAATAACCCAAAACCCCCATCTGAAAGTACAACCCTGTGCACGCTGTAACATCCCACCCTGCGGTATCTAGATTTACTAGGTGCACTATGTACCGCATCATTATCTAGCCTTCTGGTAAAAAAGAATTTTATAAAGTAAAATAAAACTGCACCCTTCACCTGTTATTCATAAAGTGCCAAATAACTTTAGACTTTTTTGCAACTCATATGCACCTGAAGAGCTGTTTCTTCATTGTGCATTGAACGCTGAAGCAGTGTTTAGATTGTGTTTAAGATGCAGGTGGAGTGATAGGCATTCGAATCACAAAGGGTTGTGGCACTCACTGAATAATAGCCAGAGAGAGAGGCATGCTATGAATTGAGGTTTTAGGGCCTTACTGTGAGTGTGTTTGGACTCAAGATGAAGCTAATAATGACGGCAATGATCTAACGGGTAAAAACATTCTGTAATTGTTGCAGAAACAAATTTCTGCACCAATTTCTTCATCATACTCTCCATTAACTTGTAATCCAAGATAATTCCCTCAAAGAATTACCAATGCTTGTTTTGCTGGCCATTCTGGGGCTGATACCAGGCCAATTACCTGCCCACTTGTAATTGGCACTTTAGGGATAATCCCATAGTGATCCAAATGGATACCAACCACAGTTTTCATTTTGACCAAGCTATGGACTTTTGAGCTTGCACTACATCACTTAACTTACCCCACTATGTTATTATGGTGCACCTAAACTTGCCTCCAGTGGCATGTAAGTTTAGATTTATCAAGAAGAAGCCCTGGATCAAACTTTCACTGTTTTGTTACCTTAACATCTGTGTTTTTACTTCGTAATAGTTATCTCGATGATCAATATGTCTATAACTCTGGCAGTCATGATACTGCATGTTTTTATCAGAGGCCCTTGCTTGGCATGCACGTTTTCAAAGGCAATGTAATGGGTGGTGTTAAGGGGTAAAGAGGTTTTTTAGAGTTCAGGGATGGTTGATGGTTATGAATGTGTTTAGGGTTCAGGGATGGGTGCCACTTAGGGTGCGGGGAGGGCATTCAGGGTTCAGGGATAGGTGGTGCATCTGTGAGGAAAGGAGTTTTTTGTTGTTTTATTTTTACAGTTCTGGGATGGTTGGTGCTTCGGGGTGGATTGGGGTGTTTAGGGTTGAGGGATAGGTGGCACTTAGAGACTGTTAGATTTGGGGTCTCTAGTTGGCAAAGGTAGGTACTTGACAAATGGGGACCCTTGCCTCTAGTCAGGGTAAGGGGGTACACTCCTAAAATAACCCCTGCTCACCCCCTTGGTAGCTTGGCACGAGCAGACAGGCTTATCTCAGAGGCAGTGTGTAAAGCATTTGTGACTACATACAGTAATCCAGTGACAACACTACAAATGGACACCACACTGGTTTTATGTAAAAAATAAGTATACTTTATATAGATGTAACACAAGACCATAAACGACAAAAATACACAATACTATTACCTTAAGATGGTAGTTTTTAGCTTAGTTCAGTTTAGTTCTTAAGATGCAACACGTTGCGTCAATGTACCTTACGATGCGTTGCGCTTCCACGACAAGCAATGTCGCAGCGATGGAAATGCGGCAAAGTTCTGGTGCAAAGAAATAAAGACGTGAAGATCTTCCAGATGCGGCACGCTTCTCCGGGGATGTGAGAAGTTCTCGGTTCGATGCGTGGACTGCAGCGGTTACACCCTTGTTCAGAAGTGCGACGGCAACAGCTTCAGCTGCGACACTCTTCTCCCAGTTTGCCTGAAGCTTCTGCACAATGCGACAACAACAGCGGCAACATCCTTGTTCAGAAATGCGACAGCAGCAACTCCGATGGCGGCGCGCTTCTCTTGGATGCGAGGTGCTTTTCTTGATGGGGTGCAATGCGACAGTTACAGCGGCGACACCCTTGTTCAGAAGTGCGACGGCAGCAACAGCGACGGCGACACGCTTCTACCTTGTTGCGAGACCCTTCTCTCGATGCGGTGAAGTGTGACAACTCCAGCGGCGACACCCTTGTTCAGAATTGGGGCGGCAGGCAGCAGCGACGGCGACACGCTTCCTCTTCGTTGCGAGACACATCTCTCGATGGGGTGCAGTGAGACAACTCCAGCGGCGACACCCTTGTTCAGAAGTGCGACGGCAGCAACAGCGACATGCTTCGGCTTCATTGAGTTGCTTTTCCAGCTCCTTGCGACACGCAGTCCCTCAGAAGGCCCAAAACAGCAGCAGGCACTTTCAAAGAACTCTGGGGAGCTGGGGGTTGAAGTCTGTTGTCCCTGAGACTTCAGCAGGAGGCAAGCTCAATTCCAGCCCTTGGAGATCCTTACAAGTTGAAATAAGCACACAATATCTCTTGTCCTTCCTTTGGCAGTCAGGCAAACCACTGCAGGCCAATCCCCCAAGCAGCACTTCAGCTTAGGGATAGTCTCTCCTCAGTTTCTTCAGGTTCCGCTCCTCAGTAAAGGTTTCTTCTTGTTCCAAAAGTGATCTAAATTCTTGGGATCAGGGTCCCACTACTTATTCCCCCAAATCCTGTGTTCTCTGAGGGAAGAGGGGCCTTTGTCTGGTCCAAACCAGTTCTGGAGCACTCTGTTGACATGACACTTTCTTTCCTTTCACAGTGCAGGGCAGAAACACCAGATGCCCCCCAGGACGTGGAGCCAGCATTGTGGAGGGAAAGCACAGCCCTAGAGCACTTTGTTGACATGATTCCTTCTCTTCTTTCACAGTGCAGCGCAGAGACATCAGACGCGCCACAGGGGGTGGAGCCAGCACTGTGGGGGGCAGGCACACTCCTATTCAGGTCCCAGGTGCAACTCCTCCCTCCCATCTAGATGCAGATCTCTCTATTCACCACTGGGCAGACTCACCCTGTCTCCTGGAATCCCCCAGCCCTGCCACTCAAACTCCAGACAAGGAATACACAACCTAGCAGAGGCAGGCTTGGAAAGTTGGACAAGAAAATACCTACTTTCTAAAAGTGGTATTTTCAAACACAGAATGTTAAAACCAACTTCACTAAAAGATGCATTTTATCATTCTGAGTTCAGGCATACTAAACTAGAATTTCTACCATGTTCCCTGAGTCAGTTAGGATTATAAAATGTAATAATCTAACTGCCCATTCTGGCCTATGGAGAACAGGTAAGCCTTGCAATAGTGAAAAACGAAAATGGCTGTAATTCACTATTAGGACACACCAGGGCATGTCCTACCTTATACTTCCAATGCACTCTGCCCTTGGGCCTACCATAGGGGTGTCTGATATGAAGAAAAGGGAAAGTTTAGGGACTGGCAAGTGGGTGCACTGGCCCAGTCAGCATGACAGTACCAGAATGCACACAGGTTCTGCAATGACAGACCTTAGACACATTTTACAAGGCTGCTAGACGTTACTAGTGGAGAGAGTTTTTTATTTTCAGCAATGGTGGTGCTTAGGGTGGAGAGTAAAAGCTAAGGATGTAGTCCTCCAAAAAATATATTTATAAAATGCTGTAACAAAGACAATATTTTTTTAACACACATAGTCAAATATTCTATTCAACGTAATAACTTGCGTTGTACTGTCAGTTTACCACTATGCGACAAAGATTTGTGGTAAAATCATGAAGTCAAGTAGAGCAAAGTAACGTATCCTGAGGTAACAACTGATACACCTTTTGTTACAATCGCGTGTATTCCTCGCCACTGGGGCAAGGATGAGGCAGTTAACGGAATGATGAGGCGACTGGGTAACCAGGCCAAATCGGTGAATTAATTTAATCGTGTAACTTTATTATGATATTTTAATTATGTTTTATCGTTTGGATTCTGATTGATTTTAATTATTTTGAGTGTTTTTTTTATTGCTTTTGAACTGCATCTTTGCCATCACCTTCAGTCATCTGGAGTAACCAAAAGGTGACGGAGAAGCACTTTACAAAATTTGTGAATAAACTTAAAAAAAGCTCTTTATTGGCACCAAAGGTGCAAGTCAATTGTTAATTTTTAATTATCTGAATTTGATTGCCAAATAAATAAAGCCTAAAAAATTTACCTGTTTATTCGCACAATAATTTTTAAGAGATTAAATATTTACACACACACAAATTCCCTAACCTTATAACTTAAAACACATTCGCAATTTATCTCTTTCGACCCACCTACTCACCATGAAGATGATCTTGGGTTTTAACAAGATTCTTTTTTTGGAAACACATTTGTTGTAGTTCGGCATCCACTGAATGTGGAATAAATGTTTGAAAACATTTCTGCTGACAGTAGGATGACAATATGTAGTTTTATATTCGCAATATTTCAGCAATCGCACTATGGGAGGGGGCTCTGGAGAGGGTAAACAGCAGGGCTGTCTGCTAGCAGCGCGCAATCCGAAATACAGCTTTTGCTATGGTCTCTGGGAAAAGTACATCGCCATAGCAACTGAAATTCTGCAAATAACCAAAAACGTTTGATATATAGTTTTAAACTGTAAAAATGCAGTCCACTGAAAGAACTATGCCGCTTTACTCAATAAAATGGTAACATGTTTCTCATTTTAGCCAGACACATTTTTCCACCCTCACACCTGTCCTCCCAGAGTCTTGATCCGGCATGAGGGAGTTCAGTCCATAAACTACTGTGTACAGAGGGAACAACGTTTGAGCAAAGTAACTAGGAGCTATAAAATGCCTCCTGAGGTTTGTTCTGGCTAGTGCCAAGCCATGACTCACTCGAGATGCCAGTTGAGGTGATGACCTTTCGTCAGTAAAATGTTGGCATGAATGGAAATGAACAATCTACTGCTGTAAATACACTAATGCACGGCAAGCAATAATGGCTCTTGACATAGGATCTGGGTGTTCAGTTCATAACTGTGTGAAGTGTTGTCATGATACCTGGGACCGGATGGTAATTGCTGGCAGCGAGCAAACCACCCACTTTCTTTACCTGCAGTTGGAACACGTTGTCTGCTGAATGGAACACAGGAGGTATAATTAAAAGTGCCTGTAAAGGTTTATCGCTTTAGAAAAGAGGCAGGCACGCTGAGAAGGCGTTTGCGGTGTTCGGCTGTATCTGACGTGCGCAATGAACATTGAAGTCAACTACATTTCGTTTTCCAAAATGCAATACAAACAACCAGTTGTCTTGAACTTTGGAGGACATTAGGAAATTACATTGACTGAAGGAGGATTGTTTTTTTTTCTGTCAAGATAGAAAAAAAGCTGTCCATCCTCCTGTAGGTGGGATGGAGTTGTGCACTAAATATGCTTTATTTTCAAACATCCAAAGCACACAATGTAGCTGCATTTACCTCTTCATCCGTCTTCCCGTCTCACTCATTATCAAGGAGGAGCTTGTCTGCTCTACAGAAACCTTTTACCTAGCAAAGCAGAAATACTTCCCCCAATATGGACCCGCCTACCCTGCCCAGTATGCATAAAAGGGGAAGTGCGTCACACACACATCCTGAATACCGAAGGCAATTCAAAAAAAAAAGAAAAACACAGATCAATCACCCAAACAGAAACAGGGATGGAGGGCTGACTCAGGAATGGAACAGGAAGGCAAGGACTTGGAGTAATGAAGATTACTGGTCAGTAACCGGGCATTCCCATAAGGAGTAGCTTGGTCAGTAAGAATTGGGGCATATGGGGGTATGAGTTTCCAATTTCCCAACAATCACACTGGCATATCATGGGAAAATAAATTATTTGAGAAGCAGAGCACTAGGGGCTTATGGGGCAGTGGGAAGGGATAGCAATGAGGATTGTTAGGGTTACTTAAGATACAATATGTTGTATAATAACCAATAGTTGTAAGAATGTCAAGATGGAGAGGAGAGAAAGAGTGTGTGTGTGTGCCTTTATGTTTTCGTCTGTGTGCATGTAAAAATCCTAGATGAAATCCGACACATACACAACTGAAAGCACCTATACCCAACTATATACAAGAGAATAAAATTTGTAGAGGAGGTGTAACATCCCAAACACCGCCCGCTCCGCCCTGAAGCTACACTCCTGGTAATTCCTCATAAGTGCTGTTGTTTGAAAAGTATTCAGTGTACAGTGAAAAATTTATTAATCAAGCATTAATTAAGATTTTACCAAGAGCAGGCCAACAGAAAGCACTGAAAATGAACCAAAGTGCAGGCCAGCACGGCAAAGACCTACTTTAAATCCGAAATTTCAAAAACAGCAAGTTCAATTCCAACATAAAAGAGCCACTTGCTTTTTCTACCTCAATGTTTTTTTTGCTTCCTACAATTCACAATCTTCAAATCCCCTGAAGCTGATAAAGTGCTTAATCTAGCTGCCAAATTAAAAGCCCACAACTCTCACATAGATACATGCTCTACTGCTACTGTGTGCTTTAAGCAACTCTCCTCCCCCCTCCCCCCGCACCTGGTATAAAAGATATAATAAAAACTTTCCACATATCTGGAATCATATCTGACACTATATAAAGCATGCTTTATCATCCTACTTTTGAAAAAAAATCAAATACAGACCCCCAAATCTATTTTTATTAATCTTTGAGCAAACCTTTTTTCTAAGTAGGATCCCGGAAAAAGAGTCAATATGACAGTTCCAAGTGCTTGCAGAATTATGCCACCTCCTCCACAACTACCAGTCTGCATTCATTCCCACAAAGGGGTGCAGAAGATCCATAAATGACATTATTTAGAATAATCTCATCTCAATGAATATTTTAAAAAAAAGGGCCCCATACTCCTTGTTGTGTTTAAAGAATACAGTACTGTTGACCACGCAATTCAGTTATCTGGGTTTCAAAATGGTACAGGAATAGGGGACACACCCTATTCTGAATCAAATCTTTTCTCTCCAAATACAGTCAAAAAGTTCAACATCACTTTGTGCTTCAACCAGGTCTGTCACTGGATGGAGGAGACCTACATCTACATCTGGGACCAGGGTCATCATATGGGAAGAGATAGAACATGTCTCACTACACAGAAACCCATCCATAACCTTTCAGCTAAAGTCAATGACATACTATTTGATCTCAAGCAAAGTTTAATTTCACATGTTAAAGTGGTTACAGGGATACATTTTCAGATTTCCCTACTCTAGACAAAACTGGCATTACACCAAACTGGCCAGTAGGTGGAACTAAGCAGCGGATGAGAAGTGGGCCTGGTATATGCTGTCCACTAGTTATAGTGGGTACCCTGCACCAGTCCAAACAACACCTTATTGGTTATAGGTTAAAGACAACCTTTATTGAAAGCTATTCTAGTGGTAGCTATGGAGAGCATCCTTCAGGCTGAGTCTTGAAGGAATGTAAAGCAGCTTGTCTTACCAGTCTATCATCTCTTGAATGGCTAAATGAAAGACAACCACACTAGGTATATACATAAAATATATGTATTTATTTCTAAACACACACCCCTAGTCTCTTTATGAGACTAGAGGTCAAAACACATAAGTTACACTTCAAATATGACAGTAATAAGCATAAATACACGTCAGGCCCTAGGGGCGAGCCAAACCATATACTAAAAAAGTGGTATAAGAACCACGACTTAACTAGACACAAGGCCTAGAGCCTGTAGAATCGCTGGGACCCCAAGTAACTGCCCAAGGTAGTGACACAGGGGACCCACGGGGGCCGTGTGAAGTGTGAGAACACAGCTGCGAGCTCCTGTTAGCTTTTATGGGGAAAGTCGCGGTTAGATTTTTAAAGAGTAGGGACACTTAGAAACAAGTCAGGACCAAACCCTCTGGGACTTAGGAAGTCCTAGGGTCAACACCCATGGGAGCACCAGAGTACTTGTGTTACCTCATCCAGGGAAGCCGGGTGCATAGGTGTCAAATGGTGTCGGGTCGTGTCGTTGATTTCAATGGGAGCTGGCGAAAAAGTGCTGCTGCCAGGAAGATACAAAGTGTCCGAAGAGATCCAAGCCTGGATCAAAGTTGAGAAGAACCTGAAAGCAGAGGGGACAGAGTCTGGGTCACTTGCCAGTGACCAGGAAGGCGATAGGTGGATGCCCACCGATGTCGGGTGATTTCAGGTGAAGAAGGTGAAGCTTGACTCTTCAGCCACGAGGACCAGGAGGTGTCGAGGACAACCAGGAGCTGGATTCGAGCTGTCCCACAAAGAAAGTCGAGTGCTGCAGCGTCGGTGCCCGGATTGGACACAACAAGCCTTGGCAACAGAAATCCACACAGAAAGGAGAAAGATGCTTCTGTGCAGGCCAGCAAGGTCTGAGGGACACACCACTTGGTTGGGAATCAGAGCCTATCTGGAGCAGCCAGGGAAGCCCACGGAAATTCAAAGTTACCCCCTTAGAGACCCACCAGTCGACGGACCAGGGATCGCGAAGGGACCTCAAGAAGAAACACAAAATGGCAGCAGACGGGTCACTCGGGGTGACTAGGCCAACAATCTTCAGTGGATTCTCTGCTCGAGGTGGGGGCTACAAGTAACTCCAAGCACGACTTCAAGAGACGCCGAGAAGTCAAAGCACTTGCAAAAGTGCACGGTGGCCAGGAGTTCTGGTTCCACGCTACTCACGAGGGCGGTGGGTCTCAGCTTTGCTGGAGACTCGGGTCAGCCTCTGAGATGCCTGGAAATCCCCTTCTTGGGCTACAAATACTTCGGAGTCCAGCGGGAGCTTTGTAGATGCAGACTGGCAAAATGCTTAGTTGGTGCCCTCTAGTCTTTAGTAGAGCGTCGAAGTTCCAGGATTCAGCTTCAGAGTTTCGCCCAGGTATATCTAAAGTTCCGGTTACAGAGGTTCCTTACTTATACCAAAGGAGGGGATTGGACTAACTCTGGGGACTCACCTATGGGAGGGTTTGGAAAGAGGGGTGGCTACACCCATTTCCTTTGTTCAGTTTCACGCCAGAGCAGGGGCTGGAAGCCCCTGAACCGGTTTGAGTTGGACTATGCACAGGGAAACCAAATGTGCCCCCAGTGCAGGACTTCAAAGCACTCTGAGAGTGCTCCCACCCAGACCCAATACACATAAACCTGTCTGGGAGGTGGTTACACTTCCCTGTGACAGGAAACCTATTGTCCAGGCCTCCCCTGCCGGAGTTTTGGTCAGCAGCAGGAGACCAGACCCGTGTCTGTGGCTGCAGCATTCATTTTGTGATGCCAGGGCTCTGTTAGATTTCTACCAGGTATACCAGTACTGCCATGTCTCTCCCTCTAGAAGGGTGGGATTATATCCTCACATCAAGAACTGATGCAGGGGTATGATTCCAAGGTGTTTGATACCAAACACAACATGTTTCCGTGCAGTCTGTCCAAAGTTAGCATTAACCATTTAAGATATAATGCACTTAAGAGTATATGGTCAGGCTGCACCACTGACCACTCCGGAGAAGAGATTCCGAAGGTTGCAGAGGGGCTCAGCTCATGCCTGGGCACCCTCTCACATATAGCCAAGCACCCTGCCTTCAGGATTGATAAGGCCTGCCATAGGGGTGACTGATAGGTTACTGCGTGCAGTGATAGGTGAGGTATAGTGAACCTATACCTCAGTAAGGGGTGCATGCACCACCTTACCCAGGCTGCAGTAGCAGACCTGTGGTGTCATTTTACTTGGCTTTCCAGGGGTGGCACAATACATGCTTTAACCCCTGGTAGGCCTCTGGGGTACCCATGCCCTGGGTACATAGTATACCATATACTAGGGACTCACAAGGGTGCCCAGAATCAAATCTGGAGTGTACCTAAAGTACATGCAATCAATTTAGAGAGGAAGCAGCTAGGCTGAGGCCCTGAATAGCAGGGTCCCAGCAAGACTAAAGCTGAAAAACAGTGAAACACCAGCAAAAAGTGGGGGTAAACATGTGAAGCAGATCCTACTCTCCTACACAGAGCCCTCATCATTTTTCGTCTAAACTACTGTAGCATCATTAGCACCACGTTCCACAAAACATATATTGTTAGACTGAAAAGACTAAGTCAGAATGTGACATTATCTACATTAGTGGAGCCACATCAAACTGGCTCTGAAAACGTTTCACTGGTTACTATTAGAAAGGTTGATCACATTTGATTGTCTCCTGCACTATCCAAAATGCCTGCTAGGACAAAGCCCTGTCATGTGTGGCAGGGATTTTCTGGTAATAAATACATTCTGCATGCAAACCAGGCCTGAATGTATGAAGCAAGAGGGGCACTAACTCTTTAAAGAGAGCACATGTGACCTTAGAAAACCAATGTCTAAATGGTGATGCTAACAAGTGTGTGCAAGATTGCCCTATTATTCTAGCTAAAGTTTGACAGTTGTGGTAACAAAATAATAGAAACATGGCAGAAAGGAATATTCCATTCATGAGTCTGGAGGACTAAATTTGTGTACTGATTAGCACTACAGGTTTGTCAGAAGGAAAATTAATTGCATTTGCTTGCCTCCTGAGCAAGACTTTAACAAATGGATTACTTATGCAGATACATGAGGCTATTCAAAAACAGTAGAGAATCATTTGGGAGAATGCTATAATGATTTGAGGATTTGGGAGGGGCAGACATGATGACAACATGGGGCAGAGGGTGCTATTATCTGGTTTAAGACCTGACAGCTTTCAGAGGTGTGCAGGGAGAGTTACTTGACTTGGCATACGTTAGGTAGGGAGAATACTAATAGCTCTGCCTGTAAGCAAGACACTGATAGCATATAGAAAGATGACAGAGACCGACCGACCGACCGACCGACCGACCGACCGACCGACAGACAGACAGACAGACAGACAGACAGACAGACAGACAGATAGATAGATAGATAGATAGATAGATAGATAGATAGATAGATAATTAGTGTTAGACCTGACATCCTTGGCCTGGTAATCCCCAAAAGTTTTGCCTTCACACTTCTTCTTCGCTGTATTTGTTTTTGCTGGCTTTAGGACCAGTACTAAAGTGCTTGTGCTTTCTTCTTAAAATATGGTAAAAGTGGCTTATACCTCATTGGTACATTTAATGTACTTGTATGTCCCTAGTAGATAATACAACATGTATAAAGGGTTAGTAAAAGGAATGCTAGTGAGCCTACAGCACTCACTGTGCCACCCATTAAATTAGCCCTTTAAAACAAGTCTGAGGCCTGCCACTGCAACTTGTAGTGCTCTTTTAAACTGCCAATTCGACTAGCAAAATACAATTTTTGTCAGCCCAATTCTTCCTTTTTAGTACATATAAGTCACTCCTAAATAGGCCCTAAAGGCTCATAGGCCATGGTGCATTGTATGTAAAAAGGAGAACATGTGGGTTTAAGTTTTTCCTGTCCTATTAGTGAATAAATCCTGAAGTTGTTTTTTACTGCTGTAAAGCCTAGCTCTCCTATTGACTAACACTGGGTCATCTTATTACATTTAGTAAGTGATAACGTTTGATTGGGAGAAGATGGAGATACGGCGTTTACACTCTAATTGTAATTTAAAATCCTCTTTATTGCTAAAATTGGATTTTAAGACACAATTCTGAAAATGCTACTTTTAAAATGTCGGCTTTTCTTGTCCTGACATGTGTCTTTTGCCAGTGTCCTGCATCACATGGCTGTGAATGGCTCTGCTGTTAACGTTTGTGTATTCCTCCAGACAATGACACAAACAGGGAGTAAGTGTGGGCGGGATGGTGGGCAGCGAAGTTGTGCTTTACCCCACTTACACTTCAAAGTGCTTGCATTCAGCACACACAAAGGAACCAGCACTACTCATTTGTCACCCCAGACTTCTTGGAGCCTTGACAGGGAAAGGAAAGAACTTTCGAGAACCTGATGTGGGGATAGTGTGGAGAATCCCTCCACTTCAAAGGCTGGCGCCAGGTGCAAATATTAGACCTCAAGAGCCACTCATCAGAGCACTCCTGGACATTAGAGAAGAAATATTGCCTTACTCCCTAGAGGACTACCCTGCTTTTTGAGGCCTGCCTTGCTTCCCAGAGGACTGCCCTGATACTAACAGAGGACTGCCCTGCTGCTTGAGGACTGCCCTGCCCACTCTCTGATAAGGAAGTCTGGGCCTGCTCATGTCATCCCAGGCTAATCTGAGTGACTTCAAGGGTCAGTTGACTGACCTGTCTGAGACACCCAGCTGGCCTGCTACACTGAATCTGCCTGGCCCTGTAACTGGATCTGCCTCAGCTCTGCTGGCCTCTGTTGGAGTGATTTCCTGATCCCCAAGAGGTGCCTCCTGAGGTCCTGTATCCTTGGATGTGCAAGCAAAAGACACAATCTTGATGGACGGAATGCAGAACAAATCAAAACATTCACCCCCAGTCAAGAGATCTGGGTAAAATCCATCATTCTTTTGCTCACTATGCCACCCCAGTTTAGACCTGGCCATATGCAAATCAGCCTTGACCCTGTGCCTCATGGGAACAGTCCAGCCCGAACTGCCAAGCCAGGTCCTCTCTGGACCGTAAACAAGCATCCTAGGACCGGTTTCGGGGTTTCACCCTTCTTCAGCCAGGATAGCTTGATTCTAGTGGCACAGTGCACCCAGGACCCACGTCTGGGCATACCTAGCACACTTAGGGCGAGAAAGCAAAAGACACACAATTGATGGACGGAATGCAGAACAAATCAAAACATTCACCCCCAGACAAGAGATCTGTATCCTTAGATGGCATCAGTTGAGCTCCTCCTGTGAATAAAGGTGAAATTCTGTAGTTTTGGGGTCTGCGCAACCATGACCAGGCCCATTCATGCTGTGACTCTGCCGCCCGCGCTTACTACCAATGCGAATCTCTGGTGAACCATGACTCACTGCACAACAGCAACCGCAAGCAACGACTGTCAACGCGAGATCAGCTCTTCACGCTACAGCAACGACAGTCGGTGGTGAGCCCCAAAGCTAAGTTCCAGCAACGCCATTCCGTGAAGCTCGACCAGCTCTTTGTGCTACAGAGATGACAGCCCACACCACTAGGCCTGCTCTTTGTGCTAAATCTTTATTAATGCAATTTCTGAAGATTACATCTAGTTGATAAAAGATCATCTGAAATGCTCACTTTACTATTTTGCCTGACCTCTTGAGGATCCCACTCAATTCACACCTTGACAATGAGAACCAACAGCTTGCAGGGCCAAAAGAACTTACATAAAGTCATGATCCAGAGTGAGGTTTTGAATGTAGGCCTTCAGTGTCATACCTCTCTTGTGAGGCTCCTGTTTATTGGTGGGTGGGGCAGAGAAACATATGTTGGGAGAGGGCTAAAGCAGATGGGTTTTTCAGGGGTGAAGATTGCCTTTAATGCTTGGCAGGCATAACTCATCCATTTTATGATGGAAATGGGCAGAGCATGTAGTATTAGTGGGATTTTGTGTGAAAGGGACTCGGGAATAGTTCTTACACTAAAGCATATTACAAGAGCAGGAACCGATGTGTCACTGCTGCTGTTCCGGTCACTGGAAACAACAAGCATTTTAATATAGTTCACTGTAGGGCCATCACAAACAGTTGACTGGTTTCAACCTACAACAGGCCCCGTATGTCTCAGTCTCAGTAGAGCTAAGTCTTTAGGACAGTGACAAAAGAAGGCTTCCTACTTTGCTGCAGTATAGAATCCCTGCCTTTTTGATAGATGGCTCTAGAGAGAGGTGTCTCAATCTCTCTCTCAAAACCTCCACGGTTAAAAAGCTGGCAAAGGGACCTGGTGCACTAGGCCAGTGTTTCTTAACCTGTGGTCTGGGGACTCCTGGAGGTCCACAAGCTTACTAAGGGTGCCTCTGACCACTTAGAAATTGAAATAACATTAACAGATGAATGCAGTACATATTAACATATAAGCAACGTATAACATTGGAAGATAAAGATGAAGTTAGTATCCCCAGGTTGATTTGTGGGACCAGACCAAGTGCAACAAACAAGATATAATTTGGATGATGAGTGGCCTCAATTGAATTTAGAAAAGCTCCAACCTTCACATTATATTTCACAATCATTTGTGTATTTGTTTCATTAATGCTTATTTCTTTGTTTTTATGTGTCAAGCTCAAATCACTGAAAATGATTAGTCTTTGGTCCCCAGCTTCCAGTAATGGCTCACTGTGGGTCCCCGGAGTCTAATAATGATTTACTGTGGGTACCCGGGTTCCAGGAGTGATTAAGTAGGGGGCCACAGATGTTAAAAGATTAAGAACCAGTGCACTGGGCTGCTGCTTGCCCGTAGGAATAAAGGGATCCAAGTCCTGCAAGAGATGCATGCTAATCCACATACACTATCTTGTCTCCTCTGGCCACAACAAAGGAAATTGTGGTCTGCCTGGAAGAAGCATGTGCTGATGTGAAAGGTTCATTGCGTTTTTTGGAACTGGACATTTTGCTGTGGTCTTGATTAGGAATTTGTAGAATCTCCCCTCAATTTCCGAAGATTTGGAGATGTTTGGCTTAAAAAACCGAGATACGCAATGTTTTAGGAAAGCAAGGCATCATAAAAATGCGATCTTCCCAGTACTCCAACAAGTTCCCTGGGTTGCTCTATCTTGGTAATTTTCCCACTCTTTTACTTGTTGTGAATTTTGAGGGTATCACATGACTGATTAATTGAAATGTCTGAGTATCTGGAGCCCTTCTAACTACAACTTTCAGTTTTGGCCTGTTGAAGATATGCATTCTCAAGTATAGTTTCTAGGACTGAAAGTTAAATATTTCATTAAGCCATACCTTTACCAGGCTGAAGTTCATTATTACAGGCCCACTCAGTGCATAGGACCTGTCTATAGCACCTCATACAATGCAGTGGATGAGATGGGCTTTTTGTTTTCTACTGTTTTTAATTATACAGTTCCTGTTTTACTATACATTTCGATCACTATTACTGTATTCTTGCACCATTTCACTGGCTAAAATGTTACCTTTATAACCAACATTGTGTCAAAATATTTACACTCTATTTCTTTACCCTATTGCTTTTTAGTAAGTTGTTGAAATTGTACCACATAGTTTTGTTGTAGAACTAAACTAATAAGGTGAGACAGATTCCTCACAAGAACAAATTTACCTTTTAGGGTAAGATTCTTTGAGCTTACGTATGCTTAGAACACAAATCAATAATCTGGCTCTCTGTGTTATACAGCTTAATAACATTAGGCTCTGCTAGACTGCAGAACAAACTAAATGTATGTGATATCAGAAAAGATGGCAATTTCAAGTGTGGAAGGAAAAGTGCTTTAAGAAGCCTTTAGGCTTTATTGCGCATTTTTGAAGGCCTTCAACACAGAGTATATGTTTGTTTCATCATAACTTTAATCAGCTTTTGGAAAGATTGACTTGTATCCACACACTTTTCTTGGACAAATCTACACCTGAACTAAGCAAAATTAGTAGAAGGATGTTCAGGAGACTGGAAGCAATCTTAAATTCACTAGTAAGGTCACTGAGCAGCTGTCAAGTGGGTTGACTCAAAGACAGATATATCTGAGACCTGGAGAAGGGTGGATAACCCACTCCCAAATCAGGAGGGTAGAGAGGTTCTTGCACTGGCTGGAAGAGGAGCTGGAGGGACATGTTCTCCCTATTCTATACTAAACAAAACAAAATATATCCCACCCTGTGTTGTGTGATACGTGGGGCACTACTCTCTTCAGGTGGTACACCGTCCATTTAAGGGCCAGAAAGGAAAAAAATCCTTTTTTAATATAACGCTCACACACTCCAGTAGTGTCATGCTTCATCATCGGGTTCACCCTGACTCCTAAAGGTCAGGGTAGGCTCAACCATATTACAGGAAGCACATAAGAGAAGTAGACCAGGGGGTTTAAAGATTAAAAACCCTCCAATAGCTCGAAGGTATCCCTTTATTCGCAGAGTTGTTGGGGATATTAAAAACAGGAAAGTATGGTAATGAGGATATTATGGTCCTATGACCCTAAAGCCAACATGCTTCAGCCCTTTTTCCCTTTTGTTAAAAGACATCACTTCTTCAGGCAATGTCCAAATGAGACTTTGAAAAAACAGGCACAATCATTTGTTTGACAAGTCTAATGTCTATTTTTCCCTCTCTGAATAAATCCAACAAATTAGGATGAATTTCAGCTAGCCAGTCTGTGTGAATGCATAGTCATACTTTTACTATTAAACTTATGTTCTCATTCATAGACATTTCATACATGCTGCATCCTAAAATAAAGAATAAGATTCTTCAGCAAATTTTAAGTTGTTAGGTGCATGACGGTCCGAGCTCAATATGCCAAGGCAAGCAAAATATTAATAATTGTCAATATATTATATGTAGAGGTTGGGAGGACATTACATATTGTATGTTTGGTCATCTTAACTAATTGATTTCAATCACAGCTGTCAACTACCATTATGAATACAAATACTATTTCATTGACTGTGACAAACAATGATTCAATATTTCTTGTCCTGCAACAATCTCACATTCAGGAATGTACATACTCCCTTATTCCTTCAATGTATATTAGATATAAACACATGGTAATCTTCTAGTAATCCCAAGCAATATAGTGTTTATTATATACTCCTCAGTGTTGTGGATTCAAAAACAATTGTTGAACATACAGTTGTGCAAGCTGGAGTTTACAGCTTGGTATACATACTTGGCAGATGATAAAGACATTTGTTTATAATTATGGCAGCACGTTAGAAAAATGGATGGCATAATAAGTGCATTGGAATGAATAGGTTAAGTTTGAGAAATGTTGTGATTTGGGATATATAAACAAGATATACGAATAAACATTAAGGAATATGTGTTGAAAAAAGCAAAACTGTATGTATTTGCATTGCATGATGGATAAAATTAACAAAAGACAAAATTGGATATATTTGCATTGCATGAGCAATACTAATGTTTTTGTAACAGAGAAAGAAAAAATAAAATTTTAAGATAAAAGAAATAAGAGTTAATAACGTTACTTAAGTGAAAAACAATATATAGTTATAAGGCTTCATTAACAGAGGTTTTACTCCAATACATTTCAGAGAATGAAGAAGAAATACCCCTGGGCATAGGACAAACAAGTACATGAGCACCACATCAAGCACGAGTATTATATCATATATACCCATAAAGTATTAAAGATTAAACTGTTGACAAGATTTAGTGAGAAAAACTAAAGGAAGAAATTAAATGTCTAAACAGAAACTCATTTGGATGATCTCAATACCTAATGCAGCAAAAAGCTATTAATTTTAAATAGCTTTCAGGACCTTTACCCATACCTGCTATCATACATTTAAATAGAAGGTTAAACATATTTTTCAATGTCTAGCAAAATTATACTATTTTAAAAATGAGGAGGTATTAAGTGACAGGAAGAGGATGGGTACCTTAAGAAAACAGATGATGCAAGGGGATGTTGGACTCTCTCTCATTATCTATTTTTAGCCCCTTTAAAGATATATTATTGCATAAATTACTAAAACCCACTACTTCCTCTAGCATTTTTAAACTAGCTAGTTTTGAATCTGCATTAACATCCCAATTACTATTTAATTCAACCTGACCAATAATAAAGTCTTTAAATTCAATATTACAAAAATTACAGCTTTAAAGAATGCCTCACTTTTTTCTCGACTATAGAATGTTAGCACTCTAGTTGTTCATTATAACTATATGGTGAAGCTATAGTAAAACACTGATGGGTCAACTGACAGACTGAGCTCCTGGAAGTACATATTTCACTCAGCACGTCTGGCATTTTTATGGCATGGATCGGGAAGATATTTGATAACTTATAGAAAATATGCCTTTATTTTAGCTTTGTAGATCACTAATCTCCATTTCTATTACAAACTTCTCATTTTGTTCATTTTCTGCATTCTCCTTTTTAAGAATGTATTTTAATACTACAACTCCTATTCCAACAATATAGAGTTCAGCAGTGCCCCGCTTTGTCATGTGTTATAAAGTGGGTTCTTGGTAGAAGTATGCACCTACCACCACTAATAAGGCCAATAACCTGGTATAGGGTCCAGTAAAGATCTCACTAAACTATCATCTTGCTCAACCCTTATTAGTGGATAAGGAGCAGTCAGGCCTAACTTATGAGACAAGAGTGTATATCATATAAAAACACCAATACATCAAATAAGTAAGGCAGAACAAACATTAAAAAACCCACACCAATTTAAGAAATGGGAATTATGTTTATGAACAAATAGACACCAAAATGACAAACATCCAATGTAGGGAACTGCAGATATGAATGTTTAAAGATTAACTACTTTATAGTGCTTAAAAGCCTATAGCGCCACTTTGGGACATCTGGTCACGCTTGACTGGGGCAAAGTCAAAGTTTCAGGTCAATAGCGATGGAGCCCTCATCGGATACACTAAGCAGGAGGCCCCTGTCAAAATGTTACCTTCACACTTAGAAACCTTTCTGGAGCTTTTTCTTCCAATGGCACTCGGCCCTCCACAGCAGGCCGGGTTCCGAGAGGGTTCACCGACCAGACTTTCCGCAAGGCCCGGTCAAATCCTGAAAGTCCAGAGCTCTGGAGCTTTCAGCGGGATGAACCTGAAATCCTGGCTGGGTCATGGTTGAAGGTAGTCTGCTTTATTCTCGCAGTCGAGCCAGTCACCTTATGGAGTATTATCCCAAAGGTTCTCCGAAGTTCTTCCTGAAGATCTCCTTGTAGATTCAAAGTGTCAAAATCACTAATTCAAAGGTCTGGGATCTCCTAGATGGTCTTTGGGGTGACTGGATCACAAGTCCCATAATGCACCTGGCTAAATCCTTAAAAGTCCACTGGACGCACTCCAGGAAGGGGACTCTTGGTGGAGATGATGCAGGTGGGCTCTGTTAAGCTGTAGCTTTCAGGGAGTCCACTCTTTAATCCGTCTTGAAGCAAGGCACAGTCACCAGGGCTGTAGTACAGAATTGTGGGGCAGACACAGTCATTGAGTGCAAAAGGGTGCAAATCCAGATTACAGCAGGGCAGTCCTTTTCATTGTAGTTTCAGGCGGCAGATCTGAGAGACTATGTACTCTCAGATATTTACTCAGGGCTCTGTGGCAGCAAGCAGTGAGCATCTCTGTATAAAGAGGTGCTGAGTGCCACCCAAACGCATGGCAACTTCCTCCAAAGAGTAGCATATTCTTGCCCCACAGAGCACTGCACTCTCCTTCCCCTGACCTCTGGAAATTCCTGTTCTAAACCTGCCATCTGGCTGGGGTACAGGATGTGGAGGTAGGTTTGCCTGGTTCTCAGTTTGATTTACCCAGCCCCCTCTGTACGCCCCATCCTCCCAGCTGCAGAGCTCTCTCCATCAGATAACCTCTGCTCCTGCCAGGTCACTTACCACCTAATCAAATCAGCCTGACTAAGCCTCTTAAGGCTGACCAATCAGCAGATACCACTATACATTTGGATTTTGACTTACAGAAGATAAAGTTCCATAATTTCTCTTCTGTACTAGTTATGATAAATCCAATAGTGGCACGTTGTTCGATTTGACAATACCAATCTTGTAAGTCCTTGAATTATGTTATACTCTTTTCCTAGCAATATTTATAACTAAATAAAATATTGCAAGGTTAGCCTAAGGAGTTAAGTATCTACAATGGGAAAAATGAAATGGGCAGTGTTTCCCTCACCAGGGCATATAAAACACATTTTATAATGCCCCTGCTTATAGTTGCAATGCCCATCCACCTCTGGGACACCTAGGTGAGTCCTTGGGGGGTGCTAAATATAAGTTGTAAAAATAAGCTAGATTATCACTTTTAAAGGGCCATACTACCAAAGTTGGGTTTGCACACAATTGCACCTTTAAAGACAGTCTGCAAGGCCAGGCTGCCTTTAAAATGACAGCAGGCACTCAGCATTGTACGCATGCAAGTGCAGGAAATCTGCTGGCCTCTAAACTCCATTCTTTATAACATATTAGTGACTTATACTTAGTTTAAACCCCCTAGCCCAATTATATACTACGGATTTATAGGGTCTGATAATACCAATTGTGAGACTTTACTTTTAAAGACAGGCTGCAAGACAGGACTGCCTTTAAAAGGACATCAGGCACATAGCAGTGCACACTTGCAAGTGCAGGAAATCTGCTAGGCCTCTAAAACTCCATGCCCCATTATATACTAGGGACTTATAGGTAGATTGCACTCTCTGGCCCTATTATCTACTAGGGACTTTTAGGGTCTGTCATTGCCAATTGTAAGTGCACCATACTACCAAGCCCAGGGTCAGTCAGTTACCACCAGTATCATTAAAAAAAAAACAAATTGGTGTAAATAGGGCAAAATGATACATTTCTCACATAATAAATAAAGAATGCTGGCACTCTAGCTGTTCATTAGAACTCTGTGGTAAAGCTGCAGTGAAACACTGGAGAATCGACTAACAAACTGCTGATGGAAATACATGCTTTACTCAGCAGAAAGCCATCTCTCATGGATAAGAAATATATTCGTGAATTTATTAAAGAAAATGCCCTCATTTTAGCTTCTGGAGCACATTCAGAATATTCGTGAGAAAATCACTAGAGAAAAACATTTACTCCCACACATGGTTCATCAAATACCAGAAGAGGACTAGCATTTTCTACAGGTTAAATTTCCCTTAGTACTCACCACAATTCCTACATTTAGTGTAACACGACCAACAACGAATTTAGGATGTTACAAAAATCTGTTATCACCCTTTCTATATGCTCCTTTTTGTTTCCTCACATCCAGGAATTCGCTAGAATGCATTCAATGGAATAAAAAAATGGAAGGCGCTTATATCAAAAAATAGGTACCGTTCTTGTATCCTTCCACCTAAATAGATCCATGTAAACCACACCATGTAGCAAACAATTTTGTGCATTTCCCCTAAATGTTTATGGATATCATTATCAATAACAAAATTATCCAGGAGGCACTACCAAGTAGTTATTGACCACAGTGGAGTAAGACCTCAGCTTTGCCTTGGACCTTCTCACTTCGCTCTGGTCAATAACTACCTAAGAGTGTCCTCCCACTTTGAATGATATTGCTTTCCCAGAAGGCACTGGAATGACTGAGATCTATTAAATGAGCTGACTCCATTCATATTTATTTATTTATTATAACATTTATTAGGCGCTACTGTTACCCGTAGGTGTCCTGGCGCTGTGTGAGATCTTGCCCAAGGCTCAAAGCAGGAGTCAGATTATCCTGTAAACAGCCACGTTTTTAAGGCTTTTCGAAAAGCCAGTAAGCTGGTCGTACCTCTGAGGTATAGTGGGAGATTATTCCAAGCCTTGGCTGCATTCACTACCAAACTTCTTCCACCGCAGGGTGGCCTTTTTCACAAATGGGACAGAAACCAGCCTAGCATCAGATTAGCGCAGTGATCTGATTGGTGTATACCCATGCAGTCGTTCTTTTAAATAAGCTGGTCCCGTCCCATAAAGCGCTTTGTGGACCAAGCACAATGCTTTAAACTGGGTACACTTCCTTATTTGCATCCAATGAAGCTTCCGTATCTCATTCGAGATTGGTGCTCATTTTGGAATGCCCAACACCAGTCTAGCAGCAGCATTCTGCAGGAGTTGCAACTTCTGCATTATTCCTTCCTGGATATTAAAATTCAGACTGTTACAATAATCAGACATGGTAAGAGCTGTGATTATTGTTTGATGACACTCTTTAGGTAAAAGAGGCAACATTTTCTTGCAGGACCTGAGAGCAAAAGAAGTAGCAGAGGCCACTGAATTCACTTGCTCTCTAAAACTAAGCTTCTGGTCCACCAACACTCCCAGGTTCTTACCTTCCTGCTGGGTGAGGGGAGAGGACCCAAGGTATCTGGCCACCATTCCGAGGTCCAAAAATTTGGATCGTTGCCAAAACATACCACCTCCGTTTTCCCGGAGTTCAATTTAAGGCAGTTTTGGGCCATCCAAATCCCTACGGCGTTCATGCAGTCCTTGAATCGGACCGCAGATCTTCGCCACTCTTCCGGTTGTAATGAGGCCACGATTTTGGTGTCATCTGCGTAGGAGGTCCGGCTAAACCCAAATGACTGAATAAGGGGCGCCAATGAGGACACATAAATGTTAAAAAGTGTCAGACTCATTGAGGACCCCTGTGGGACCCCACATGGTAATGAAAAAGGAATGGACGATAATTCTCCCAAAGACACTGACTGACTCCGTTTTGACAGGAAAGATTTAAGAAGTCTCCAGGCGGAGCCCTGTACTCCGATCTCCTGCAAATGGTCCATCAACAGATCGCGATGGACCGTATCAAATGCTGCTGAAAGATCTAACATGATCAATGCAGCCTTGCCTCCTTGATCTAAAATGATTCTGATCTCTTCAGTAGATTTCAGGAGTGCTGATTCAGTGCTATGCATATGTCATTAAAGCTTGAAACAGGTTGGAGGAACTTTCAATTTCATTGAAATAAAGAAATATATATTCAAACGCTCACCATTTTCCCCGACATGTATGGCCAAACATTACTGGTACAACTTCAGATAATTCTGTATTTCTGTTTGGAAACTTCCACCAAAATGGGTTTTTCAACTTGGATCTTGCTGGTCTCACCATCACAAAATTCATTAAACATATCAAATTGAGTCTTTTAAGATTTGTAAAGTCTCAGCCACAAATGAAAGCAAATCCAACAGCAGCTTTATTTCTCCTGAGAGCATGTAAATCACTCTTTTGTTGAGCCCGCCCAATAATGTTAACCAGTCACAACAAATACCACAGTGTGTTGTATCAATATAGGATACTTGAAACAATGCACATTTATGAAGAGATTAGGGGTGGGCGGAATTTGCGGAATTAACCTTCGCAAATTATCGCGAGAATGTTTAAAATTATCGCAAACAAGCAGAAATATCGCAAAGATGCGGAAGTTTTTTTCCGGCATGTTCGCGAGATTTTCTGCATGGTTGCGGGTCGCCAACTTACCCATGTGGTTGCTTGCGGGCGCGGCCATCTTGTTTTGAGTTGTTCTCGCGGTGCATGATCGCGAGAAGAAAGACGTGATCGCGCGACGCATGACGTCACTGCGGGCGCGAACTGTCGCGAGACAGCGCAAATGGCTAAAAACAATACAACATCTCATGGAGAACGCGACCGGATCAAGAAAACTTGTCGGCGAACGCAGGGATTCAGGTAAGGCGATCGCGCGCGCGCGAGAATGTATCATTTTACAGCGCGAGCAAGAAACAAATTATCGCCAAGCTGCGGAAACCGGAATTTTTGACATTTTCGCGCTCTCCGCGGAACGCAAAAATGTCAAATTATCGCAATTTCCGCGAACGGAACGAAATTTTTGCCCAGGCCTAGAAGAGATAAATGAAGATGACAGCAAATGTTTGATGACTTAAATAAAATCCCAACAATTAAAATAACAACTTACACTTAAGCAATACTATTGTTATTAAATAATTGCATTGTTTGCCAACATTAATTTTGTTTACATCCTCAAATGAAAATTCTGAAGAATCGCATGATGTTTATATGCCACCATATGACAACTGAACACCTGCTGCTATCAAGACTTGAAATGATAGATAGGTTTTACTTAGGCCCAAAGTAAATCTTATTTTGCAGGTGTAAAACACATAAGGTATAGGTAATAATAATGTAATAGAATGCTAGTGTTTTTCTACATTTACTTTAAGGTCCTCCATGAATAAACCAAACAAACCTTTGCTAAGTATCCCTTCACCATAAAGATTTGCGTGAGCTAAAGTGTTCCTGTCAAATTTGTGCTCTTCCTAGTAACTTGTGCATTGTAAAATGTGTTCTACTATGATAAATAATTCATTAAGTAAAAACAAGACTGCAAACATATTCTGAAAATGTACACTGTTATAGCCATCATTCAAACATACTCCATGAAGCCCACAAGGATTTTGAAGCTACCTAAAATATTTAAAAAGATTACAACAGATAGAAATCTTCGACTAAGGATCTGATATGGAGATCAGCAGATAAGCTACTCTGTCATAAGTATGTCGGATATCCGATATGCCGTATTACAAGTACATTATATCCAAAGGCACCTGTAATACAGCAGATAGGATATCCATCACATCGGTGATGGAGTAGTACGTTGCTGAACTCTAAATCAGACCCTAAAATTCCAAATAAAACTGCAAATTCCTTGTAGATTAGTAGATTTGAATTCTCTATTTTATTTAAAAATATCTATTTTATAATTGATATCAACATTTAAATTAAATGTAGCTGTTCTATTTTTTATGGAAATCACTGTCCATCTACATATATATAAACTCTATATCTCAAATTCATGAAACTATAAATCACTGGCTGAGTCACCACCATGGCTTTTCAGGGCCTGTATTCCTTGCTGTAATAGTGATCGCAATGAGGTGCAAAAGTGTGTGGAACCAAACATTGTGTTCTAAGTAGGTCTTTAATTGTGGTATGTTTCCATTAACTAATATATTAGTAGTGGTGCTGGAAACATCAGCTTCTGTTCACTTCTCCCATGCTCAGTCAGATGTAGCTTGGTTTCTGTGGCATAGTGATCATGGGACCCATTTCTGGGCATACCCTTGCAACGTAGGGTGGTATACCTTACACACAAAAGGTGATGGGAGTTATTATACCTAAGCGATTGCCAGTGGTTAGTCTTATTGCAAGCATTCCTCCCATCACGTTTCATGTGTTTCTATAAAATGAAAGCCTACCTGAGGATGCCACAAACAAGATGACTCCTGGATCATGGGCGAGAATAACAATATGGGGAATGGGGAGAACAGAAAAGTGGATAATGGAGGAATGAAAAAGGAAATTTAAAGAATTAGCATTCAAGGATTGACAATGATATGTAAAAAATAAATGTAAAGTTTTAGGCAGTTTTTTCATTAAAATTGATATTGTCTTAATTTTTTGTATGTTTCTGGGGGTTGCTGCACTCCCTTGAGCCTCCCGCAAAATAAGAAAATGCTTGGTGGTGCCCCTGTCCCATTCAGAAACCTCATGAAGTTGCACACAAAAAAAACTGTTGAGAGCCCCGGCTGGGCATTATGGGGCACGACTTTAAGGAGCAGTGAATAGTAAAGAAGCAGCTAAAGGGCAGGGAACTAGAGTGTCCTGGGTGGGCATTTTTAATTTTGGCCCAAACATCTTTTTTAAAATTTTTGCCCCAGAGGGGTCCCTGTGAGACTCCACCCCTACAACCCCTACAACCTCACCACAAGGGCTAAGGGGGCAGGGTATCCATACCCTTTCCCCTTATATTGTTTCCTTTAAACATTTTTAGGACAGGGGGGACTATGTCCCAGAGTCCCATAAAGGCTGGCAAAATATTTGTGTTCATGTTGCAGGAAGCCAATCAGATCTCTCACTCCTGCGGGGCCATAACTCCTGCAATCTGTTTTAGTAATTCATCTATGTGCTTTTGTTTTTTAAAACATTTTGGCCTCAAAGTAAAACCTTGCCTTGTTAAATATGAAATCGAATGAGAGTTGCATTTGAAAATTCGCTTGCAGCTAGAAGAGCTTTCCCTACATAGTATCTGATTTTGGGATTAACTGCCAGATGCAAAACGAAGGCATTACCCAATTTTCATTTGTTATTACTATACATTGTTCTGCGACATGAGCATTTAGAACTGACATGTGGTTTGAGCAGAAGGGGGTAAGGGGGAGATGCAAGAAAACTTTGCGTTAGTCATTTCATAGTAGGCATGTGCACATGCATCAAACTAACTTTACTAAGATAAACCCTAAGCTTGAAAGTGAATGGATAAACCGTGACCATGTCTGCAGACACACCCACAACTCTGTATGCACAATGTGCAACAATAAACTCTTTCTTTATGTGGGTACTCTAGAGGGCAAACCACATACCAATGGAAATTGAAATTACTACACACAAGAGTATTCTTAGTATTCAAATTGCCTAAACCTGTCATGGAATGTATGTGTAATGTTAAAGTGCAAGTTAGTCACTTATGGACGCAAGGAGTTTACACAAAACCCCTGTGTGAATGTTTTAGAGTCTAGGTAGCATGGGCATGTCCTGGTGCTACTGTTTTTTCCCCTAAATTCTCAAACATTACGTAGAATAGTACAGAAAAGTTGAGGATATACAATATAAGGCGAGTCCACTTGTTATTTTGTTGCTTACTCATCATTTAACCTCTTCGGTGCCCATGACGAGCTGGACTCGTCATGGGCCGCGGTTGCGCTGTGCCCATGACGAGTCCAGCTCGTCATAAACCCCGCCCGCTAATGTAACGGCCGGCACAGGGCGGGGAAAGGGGCGGGCACTGAAGGGGTTAACAGGAAAAAAAAACACAGTCTCAAATCCAAGTCGGTAGTAT
Organism: Triturus cristatus; assembly: GCF_964204655.1. Classification (NCBI taxonomy): domain Eukaryota; kingdom Metazoa; phylum Chordata; class Amphibia; order Caudata; family Salamandridae; genus Triturus; species Triturus cristatus. Next base: position 293,222,827 of record NC_140593.1, on the reverse strand, counting down.
CGGAGGGTGGTATTTAACTCCCCTGATAAGTACTATTACAATAATTGTTCTTCTACATTCTAATTGAGTGAGCTGGGCTGCGTTTGGTGTCACTCGTTAAATTCTTTGGACCAATGATGGACCTACAAAAGCCTTTATTGTACTTCTGTGTCTCCATAATCTCTTAGGATTTTGGCTAGAGGGGATCTGGGAAGGGACGGTGCAGAGCCCTTTGAATATGTAGTCCACTTTGTAGTTATCTGTGTCCTTCAAAACATCAGAAATCTCACAATGGAGGATATTGGCATATCTTAGAAACAGAAAATTGAAAAATTGTGACCTCATTACTGTTGCGAATAATTTATTTTGTATCTGTAGAGAATGTCACATGGTCAGGTTCTGAATTACTTGATTATGTGTTATTCTGAAAAGAACAGATGAATAATTGTTTAATGGTCATTAGGCAGGAGCAAACCTGCCCTTGCAAATTGAACGAATTTAATTAGTACTTTGTTATAATCGCTCTTTTTAGAATCTGTTCTAAGCTAACCACCTGCTCAATCAGCAGCAATCACTCCTCATTGTTAGGGACCGCGAGCTGCACGTTTCATCCTTTGATTGTGAAGCTCAGAATGATGCATTTACTGGTCTTGTTACGTTCATTTTTTATTGCCCTGATTACCGCTGCCTTTGCTTATTTGTTAGGACAATTGTTTTAAGGCAAATCAAATGTCAATTTAAATGTGAAGATTATTCTGAATTATGACGTCCAAAGTAATGATTATTTACTTTTCCACACTCAGTGTCCGTATTGCGCTTTTGTGTCTAATGTGTACAGATGATGTTTAATAGCTAGTAGCAGTATTTAAATCCTCCTTGATTACTAAGAGGTTTGTTTTGGACACATTTGAAAATATTCTTAATACCTATGCCACTTACACCAATTGTACTTAGCTCCCTATTCAGTTCAACAATACATACATATGTGCCATCGATGACATAGAGCTTCCTTTTGTAATCATGTATGGGCAGCCTCAGAGGGAGCAGACAGAGCACATGTGGGAAACAAGTTTTTAAAATCAGGGCCTGCCCCTTTCATGAAAGCAGGTTATGTTAAAAAGTGAGCATTGACAACTCCTATGGATCTTGGCTGTGGTATTACCTTCGACAATGCTTTTTTGCATTGTCATGCAAACACACGCATGGCCGTCTATCTCAAAATGGGTTTAAAAAAGACCCATTCCAAAATAGAATCTGATGCACACGTATACATGCGCATAGGTACTTTGTGATATATTCTCATGCACGCATTGCGATGCATGCATCAAGCCACATGGTGGCCATATTTTACTTCCGGTATCATGTTCGAACAGTAATTTAAAAAATTTTAAATAGTGAAAAATTACAAAACAAACAAAAAAAGGAAGCAAGTAATTAAAGTAATACAGGAAGCGTGATGGGGAAGAGACAGGGAGCCTAGGGAAGGGAGAGAAGATGAAAAGAGAGTACATTTGCAGCAAAAAAAGCCGAGAAGAGAGCACAGAAACAAATCCACTACATAGAGTGCTCAATAGCATTTATTAAAGAAGAGCACCCTCGGGTAAGCAGTGGAAGGATGCAAAAGATCCAATGAAAAAACTGTGAGATCAAAATTCTCCTGGGCCTGCCTGGTAAACACTCGAATAGAAAGCCATCGACTCAGGAACAAAAATAACGGATTTGCCAAAGCCATCCAGTCATGAGTAAAAGGTTGACCCTAAGCCCACTAAGTATATGTTAAATTGAAAACAGTATGCCTTGCTAGCAGACAGCTAAAGCAGTCTATACACAAGGCCTATATAAAAGTTTGGGAAAACGGGTGCATGGTCGGGTGTTTACTGTTCATTGAAGACCACCATCCCTACATGCACCGCCATCCACAGTGAGGGTTCGCAAATCGAAATCCATTTGATATTCATTAGGCAGGTCATTTTCTTGCCCTTTCTGAATGGTCATTTTGCAACTCAGCTTATTAGTACAGATTAAGGCAGGTCCCAAAAAGTTGCACTCATTTTTTGTGATCTCCCTGTAAGTACATGTAAGCTTTCCTTGAATACCTCAAATATTTCTCCATGGAGGTATGAATGTTAACATCACCTATGCTTTGTGATGTGCATGGAATCGGTTTCACAGCTTCCATCAATTTTGTGTAAAACGTCTGAGCATCCCATACCTCTGTTTGAGCAGTGGCGGCTTGCACATGTGGTGTGCCAAGGCAGGGCGGGGATGGGCTGGGTGGGGGGGGGGGTTAGTGGAGTGTGACATACGACGGAAAAGCGATGGAGCGAGCGCAAAGTAAGTGTTTTTATTTTTTTATTTCTTTACTCTCCACTTTCCTGTCGTATGTCACACTCCACTACCCCCCCACCCAGCCCCGTCCCCGCCGGCCCACAGCGTTACCTGTGCGAGCCGCCACTGTGTTTGACTGTATTTGAGCGAAACAAAGAACCTCTGTAATTCAAGAGTAAAGTTAAAAAGTAAATAAGGGGGTGAAAATGCATTTTGAAAATTAGCATGTTTTGTTTTGTCATGGTAAAACCCGAGAGCATAGAATCCAGTCTCAAATATGCTGGAAACTGAGTGCTTCGAAGCAAAAAGTGTGTAGCCTTCTTCTGCTGAACTGCATCATTGAGAAGGACCAGCAGGGTCACATTGGATTGGGTGGGGTTTGTAAAGCAGCGGGCAGTGAGGTTGCATCATGCGCCCAATGCAGTAGCATTATCGTTTAGACTAAAAGTGCGTGGTGTGGAAAGCACGCTTAAATGCTCTGTGCCAGCTAAAGTTGGTGCGTCAGGTAGTTCAAAACTGGTGTTCTAGTGAAGATGGATCATTCTACACCACTGCAGTCCCACTTTGGCAAAAACGCAGTATTGACCCTCACTACAGACAAAGAAAATATACTGGCACCGTGAGAGTCTCAAATGTGCTTTTTGTGATTCAGTGGCGGCTCGCAAAGGTAACACTGTGGGGCGGCGAGGCGGGGCTGGGTGGGGGGGTAGTTGAGTGTGACATACGACATAAAAGCGATGGAGCGAGCGCAAAGTAAGTGATTTTATTTCTTTATTTTACTCTCCACTTTCCTGTCGTATGTCACACTCCACTAATCCCCCACCCAGCCCCATCCCCGCCGCCCCACAGCGTTACCTGTGCGAGCCAGCAATCACTGTTGTGATTGCACATATAAATATTGTCAATGAAGTATGCTGTCTTTCACTTACAGATACACATATAATATTTTATGATGCATGCAAGAAATTCATCAGGTATGTAGGTGGGTCTAGTCAGATGAAATAACTATGCTACACTCCTACATTCCACTACTAGGATACTTCCTGGCTTCACTGTAGTATTTCCCCAAATCTGAACATCTCATGCTTAAATCACAGGGTTCTCCCTTTAGTATTGCCAGACAAGATGACTCATGGCGTTAAACAGGTGCCACCGATAGATTATCTTACCATGTATGTTATGAATTTGAACTTTGATGAGGCTATCACAGCCTTCCATTGTTCTGGATATGGTATGAGGAGTATTCATTAATTGGCTAGCAGCAACAGATTGGGGTTTTGTGATATATTTCGTAGGAGCCTTCCATATAATGCCTTTGCTTAGGTGTTGTCAGAACCTCTATTAGAGGGTCACAGAGCAAGTAAAGGCGACTGGGCCCAATCCTTGGGGGTTGTGGTCTTTTACTCCTGCTCTCCCGCGGCCTGACCAACTATAAGTTCTGAGTAACTGGGTCAAGTACTACCCCTTTAGCATTTGAATCAGTGGTAGCATGAGTTTAGCAGTCCAAGGTTTTTCAGTGGACGGCAGGTGCAAGGAATGTGAAGGCTCAAGACTCAAATTTCACAAAGGGACCCCAATTATCTGATTTCCAGTACACTACTTACTTTTGACAAGACAAACAGTATTTTTCTCCCATGTAAAGTAAAACATAGCACGCTAAGCAATGAACACTAAATGTGTCTCAGGGCTAGCACACTAGTGCTGGCGTAGACAGTGCCCCACGTGGGTCCTCTTACTCCCTCCTCTACACTAATGTGTCCTTGGAGGATCTCTGGATGTGGCCCTACAGTTGTTGCCCACACTAGGGTTGCATGAAACAGTCTGGCTTCGGCCCTAAAAGTTCAGTTCATAATGGTGCTACTACGTTGTGCTCATGCAAGTCTCAGAAGGGCCTGTTGGCCCTGCTCCATTCTTATCCAACCAACGCCTGGGAGCGGCAGCGCAGCTACCCAAGCTCTGGCAATGAGCAACATGAATGTCAGCAATCAACATCGCCTGTCTAAATTGGAATCACAAGCTCTACTAACCTTTAGAGCACCTGGGATTCCAAAATAAAACCCATAGGCCTTCATGTTATGTACCTTGCACAGGCACATACATCCTAGCAGGCACATTCAACTATCACGTGCTACACACATTCACCACTTAGGCCAGGGGTAAGTGAAGTACAGAGCAGTGGAACTTTACATGAGTGAGCCAGTAGGCACCACTCCCATAATACAGATAAAAAGGCTTGTTCACACTACTGATCACTACTAAACACACAATGGGCATGCTGCCACTACTGTGCTTATGTCACTTAACTCCAGGTAAGGACAGTGGCCCTCTACCACTATGAGGGTAGTACTTAGAACACTCATCATGATCCAACATGATCACATTACCAAGAGACAGACCTAAGACATAGAACACATGCATGATCCATGTTCATCTATGACCACAAATCAGTACTAGGGCACTAGTGGCAGCAGTGCACATCCGTAACCATGCAGGAGAGTTTTCCATATCAACAATTGCTCATTTAGACCTTAGGACATATCAGTTATTAATTTGCCATAAGTTTTGCATTTATATTCATTACTGTGCACCAAAGTGTATCACATTTATCGTACTAGTACATTATTAGTTTGGGTGGATAGAAGTCCACCACAAGTAATAATGACAATATTTGTGTTAGGTCTGTAGAGGTATCAGTAATTTAAACCTGAGCTCAGCCCTGGTAGCTATGGCACAGAGTAATCAGGCTTATCTTAAAAAAAATTATAACACATTAAAAAGTAACAAAATAGTTACAAAGTCAAAAGCATTAAAATAAAACCCCACTCCAATTTATAAAATGAGAAGAACAATTTAGTGAACAAACTGAGACCAAAACAACAAAAATCTAATAAGGGAATACAGTGATATGAATTTAAAGTTTCAAATAAAAATAACGCCCCAAAAAACAAAGCGCCCACCACAGGCAATTGGTTGCGCTCGATCAAGACAAGGGTAAAGTTTAAGGGTGACCGGGGTTGAGCGCAGGTTAGTTACGAGGATCAGATTGGTCCCAGTGATGTAGATACCTTTGGACTTAACATTTTCAAGAAAGTAGAGTCTTCAGTATGGCAAGGCTACAGTCTTGAACCAAGGACGAGCTTAATTATTTAATATAGTTAAAATAAAAATATAATGGCACGCTCGCTTGAGGAGAGCACTAACAATGGAGCGTCTAGCTGATATTTTGGCAGACTCTTACAAAAATTTAGAATTTGTATGGGGTCCTCTGGTGTTGTATGTCTCGGAGGGTCTCCCCCTGTGTGCTTGCCCTGCCAGAACGAGGGCACTCCACCTATTTAAATTTTAAGGGCAGGGACCCGGGGGCATACAAGAAGGTTCTGGTATTTCCTGGGTATTGTCGAGATTCTCTACCCCATTTCTGGACTATACACTTCACTCGTTGTACTGCAGTTTATTAAATGTTTGTAGCTTTTGATGTTGGGGGGAGGAGGGAGGGAGGTGTTCTGCGCCTGAGGGGGTCTTAGTTTTTAAGGTGTATTTTCTTTCTCCTTATTAGTGCTTTGTTTCCTTGCTCCTCCACGTAAGAACACTGTACTCTTGGTAATAGCAAGTAGTTTGTAACCATGAGCAAGGCCACTGTAAGACTTGCATATATGGTGTGCAATGTAATACTTGGAAAATAAATACAACTTTTGACAAAAAAAATATAAATATATATACATTTATTTATATTTAACATTCACATTACAAATGTATTTTATGAAATGATAAATATGCACTATTTTATGATTTTTAACATCAATTTATATTTATTTAGATTTTTACCTATTTTAAAAAATATTATTTAATTTAACATCATTTCTTAAGTGTTTTTTTTTACATCCCTGACATCATTATTTTTTAATTGGAGGGTGCTGCAGTGCAGTTTGGCCACATGTGCAGTTGAGTAGCAAATTACACCTTTGTGGTAAGTTACTATAAAAGAGCAGTTTAGACATACCGAAAAGTAGTGAACTCAAAAGTGTAAGCTAACACTGAAGTGCAGTTTGTGAATCAGGCACAAACAGTAATAAAGTGAAAACACAGGAAAATTCCAAAAACATTTATAAAAAAAGAGTACATTTTAGTAAATAAAATAACACCAAAACAAAAATTCAATGAGTAGCACTTAAGATATACATTTTTGAAGTATGGATTTAAAATAACGGCAGACAGCACAAAGTGCCAACCTGAATAACTGGTCATGCTAGACAGGGTCAAAGTTAAAAGGTAGGGCCAACCACGATGGCTTGCAGCTTGGATACAAGGACCAGGTCTGTCCTGGTAGAAAGTTTGCCTTCTGACTTTTATGGAGGAAAAGTGTTCATCGATGAGTCAGCGGTGGGGCAACCTGGATCCAAAGTGGGGTTCTACGATGGTGGATTGCGGTACAGTGAGGTCCTTACTGGCAATTTGATTACAACAACCTTGGCTTCAACAGCCATCCCAATCTCTGGTGGTTCTCCAGGCAGAAAGCTGGCAGAATGTTTTTAAGTACCACTTCTTGCAGTTTTCGGAATAGAGTAAGTACTCTCTAGCACAAGCCAAGGATCCAAGATCTGGAGGAACCACTTGGGAGTTAGGAATTCCTCCAACTGAGGCCATCAGTTGGGTCAGGGAGGTCCAGTTGGATCTGGTGAGCTCAACAGCTGCAGAGAAAGAGGCATCTGGAAGCTTGTTATGTCCCTATAGCTCAAACAGCGTGTCAGCCAACTAACCTTTGAAGTCAATTCTGGGGTCCTGGGGACACATTAAGAAAATCCACTCTTCGTTTAGATTTCAGACAGCAGGGTAGTCCTTCTTTTGATCTTCACAGGTCAGGGGTGTTCTGAGGAGCGGCCTGTGGGATCCAATTTTATGCCCAGTGCCAACCGGTGGGAAGAAGGCAAGCCTTTGTCCACTCTCTAAGCCTCTTCTGGCCAGTTCCTCTACCCCTACTGGGCTTGGTGCCAGCCTAATTCGAGAAACAGAAGTGAGGCAGGCCTAGCTATGATCTTCATCCACCAGTGACATGGTAGACATCCTTTGAAACTCCAGATTGTTTGGCACTGCATCCAGGCCATCCTGTAAAAGGTGGAGTCCCCTCCTCACTCCCAGGGCCCTTTGTCCACTGTTTGGGAGCAATAAATATCTCACCACAGGGGGGCCATCAGAGGTGACGTGACAGCTTGACAATAGCAAGTTTTAGGCCTGAAAAGGTGTCATTTCCAACGAATCATGAAGGTGGATTAAAATTACTATTTAATTGCATCCTTGAACCATTCTTCTATCTACTCCCAAACTGAACTTCACACTTATTAAATGCAATAGTGTGAACCAGTGATAACCTATGGAATAGCTAGGCTTGCCACAGTAAAAAAATATTTTGAGAATATTTCTCAGTACGAGCATGTTTAACATTAACATTTACATGCCCAATATTTACATTCCGTGCACACTGTCTTTACGTGTAGTAAGGTCTACTTAGGGATGACTTATTAATATTTAAAAGGAAGATTTTGCCCTGTCAAAAGGAATATTTTGAAAGGTCAAATTTGCAATTTAAAACTGCTGCAGCCGGGTTACCTTTGTGCAGCTACTATGCTGCGCACAACAGTAGTCTCTCACATGCAAACCTCAAATGCGTGTCCACACAGATTCATGAGTAACCGGCCCAGGGTCCCTTACCCTAGCTGCACCACACCAGCCTTATCTTAAAAGGCAGACACTGATGGTAAACATGTTCCATCCAATTACCAGGAAATTACAGTGAGTGAGGCTCAGGTAGTGAGACTCACTCACAGTAAAGATTCAAAAACTGGGTTATCAAAAGCCAAAAATCTTACCACATTAAATGGGTGGAACTCATTTGCAACAGCCCTATTACAAACAATCCCAAAGTGCCTGTCTCTATCTAAAATCAAGATGGCAGAACCTTTCTTCCCCTGGGCTGCGCCCATATGCCCAACCTAGAGTTAGGCCAAGGAAAGAAACAACCCCTCCTCTGTGGTCTCTCAAAAACAGATCTGAGATCGACTCCTCTCGCTCTGGGACAGGAGCCCAAATTTCCAGGAGGCAAAAAGAAAGTTAGGCCTTGGTATGAGCTGCATCTGCCAGTGACAGGTTAGGCATCCTTTGAAGTTTTGTAAGGAGCTATGAATAGCCCCCAGGCCATCCTTTCAAGGGAAGATCAACCTCTCCCCACAACTAAAGTCTTTGTTCATCCCTGGGAGCCAATCTTCACCTCATAAAGGAGCTATTCAGCTCCCAGGTGAGAGTGGGAAGCTCAGGCAAATGGGCTTCTGGAGGCTTTAGAGAGGCAAAATGTGACTTTTTTAATGTACCTTTTGTAAATAAAAATATATATAAATGTGACTTTACCAATGAATAAGGTTTGTTATAAAAACTTGAAAAAGTAGAATAATTAACTTTCTGATTCCTAGGGGGTGATAACAGTATTTAACTTTTGTTAGACCTGTCTTCCTTTGTGTCGTCTTCACCCAAATCTTTTACCTCCACCCCTCCTGTATGCGGAATTTTGTTTGTGTTCACTTAAGGACTTTACCGCTGCTAACCAGCGCTAAATTGCTTGTGCTCCCTCCTTAAAACATGATATTATGGATTACACTTGACTTGCAATTAAAATTTCAAAGTGGTCCCTAGTCTATGATACTGCAAGGGGGCTGGGTTTGTAAATTAAATGCTACCAGTAGACCTGCAACATTCATTGTACCACCCACTTAAGCAGCCATTTAACACATGGCATAGGCCTGTAGTGCAGTTATAAACTGCCAATTTGACCTTGCAAAATAGACTTTTTGCCACATCTAACCCTTCCTTCCTAATACCTATGTCACCGCTAAAGTAGGCTATAAGCAGCCTGTAGGGCAGGGTGCATTGTATTTTTAATAAGTGCTAACGTTCGATCGGGAACAGTTAGGGATGTTAAGTTTGGACTCAAATGAATTCGAATTTAAAATCCTCTTAATTTAATGGTAAAGTCACAATTCTGAAAATGGCACTTTAAAAAAGTTGCATCTTCTTGTCCTAATCATTTGGTGCCTGTTACCTATGCCCTGGGTCACATGACTGTGAATAACATGGCAGTTGCCTTTGTGTATTCCTCCTAGACAGTGAGACACAGGGGGACTAGGTGTTAACAGGATGGACCATCCTGTCAGGGTAGGTAGAAGTGATCTGCTCCCTGCCCCAGTTACATTTGAATGGGCTGCCTCCAGCGCACGGCACACACAAAGGAATCTAACACCAGTCTTTTGTCACCCCAGAATTCTTGAAGTCTTGGTAGGGGAAAGGAAGAACCTTCAAGAACCAGATGTGGGGGTGGCCAGGATGTCTCCACCAGGTATGAATATTGGACCTCTTGACCCACCTCTTCAATACACTCTTGGACATGTGAAAAACTTCATATGGACTGCCTTGTATACCAGAGGAATGCCCTGCTGCCTGAGGTATGTCATGTACCTCAGAGGACTGCCCTGCTACCAGAGAACTGCCCTACTGCTGGAGGCCTGACTTGTTCTTCAGAGGACTGACCTGCTGCTTCAGGCCTGCCTTGCTGCTTGAAGTAGAGAAGACCATCTAATTGAACCCAGAACTACCAGAGAGACTCCCAGAGCTAGTTGCCTGGCCGCATGTGTGAGCTACAGGGACATACGCTCCAGAGACCCAAAATCCTGCAATTGGCCTCTGCTGGACTAAGCCCAAAGTGGTGCCCCCAGGTCCTGGACCTTTGGAAGTGGTTTTAGAGGTTGTGCTCCAGCCTAACCCTAAAAGTTGGGAATTAGAAAAAAGGTTCACCAAAAAGTGCCTGAAGTACTGACAGAAACCAGGTCCTACCAACCAGCCAATCCTCCCAAGGTGCATCGCGGGTTGGCCTGACATTTTTATGGCTCCTGCTATGATTCTTCTCCACAGCGGCAAATCCTGTTCAGCAGAACCTATGAGCAATGGTATCCAGCTTCATGGACCCCTCTTCGGCAACAGCTTGCAGCTTCGTCCCGCTGAGGGTTTTTGACTACCAAAAAGTTGCCTAAGTCCAAAGATAAAAATCTTCACCAGGATCAGTGGTGACAGGCTACCTATCAATGGCGAAGGCCACCTCTTCGGCCCAGAAATCCGGATTCTCTTGTGCAGACCTTTTTACCTCTGTCAACGACAGCTTCATTGAGACCATGCCCACAGCTCGCAGGCGATAACTATTCCTCAGGCCCAGCCTGCTGCCTTACCCCACAGAACTCAACCTCATCTTGAACTTTTCTTCAAAAGATTTTCAAAGTTTAAAGGTGAGCCAAGACCGGGCCCAGTCCACCTCTTGTATCTGCAGCATGCTCCATCGTGGTCGGCCTTAACTTTTGACTTTGCCCCAGTCTTGTGCGACTAAATACCTGCATCCATACTTTGGCTTTTATGCACTATTTTTCACTAAAAACTTTACAAAAACCATAACTCTGGTTCTATTGATTGAATTTCATTCATTTTTGTGTCATTTTAATTATTAAAATTGTCTCTATTTTCCTGATTGGGGTGGGATTTTTCTTGTGTTGTTTTATCACTTTATTACTATTTGTGTTTTGCAGGAATATTTAACACATTGCCTCTAAGGTAGGCCGGACTGCTTTTGCACCAAGCTACCAGAAATTTAAGTACAGGTTAATTTAGTGATTTCTGTAGCTTTACCCCGACAATGATAGTGGTTGTTGCTTCAGAATGGTTTCACCCCCTCAACAAATAACCTATTTTCTCACAACATTAATGTTAACTCTCAATGCTTTCTTATGGAACAGCTAACCCTGCTACAGTGAAATTAGCTTGTGGGGCCTTACCAATGTAAGTATATGTTTTAGATTATCTTTTACATGTTGTACTTTTAATTACCATGAACCCAGCATTAATGGACAGCATTGTTCACTTAGGGGGGACTTATTCACATTGAAAAGCCCTATCAAAGAGGTTATTTTGATAAGTTGATTTTGCAGTTTAAATCTGCAGCAAGGTTACTGGTGACATGTAGATTATGTTTTGCATTGTCTCTTTAGTGGTGGCACAATATGATCTGCAGTCCACTAGTGTCAATTAACTTACATGCCCAGGGTACATTTTGCACCATCTATGAGTGTCTTATAAGCAAGTTAAATCAGCCAATTAGTACCATAGCTAACTTTAACATGTTTAAGGGGTCAGAACACATGCACTTGGGCCTGGTAAGAAGACCTCCAGTGAACAAAGTAAAAAAAAACAGCAACATCAGTCCACAAATTGGGGGTGATCAAATCAAAAAGAGGCATATTTTTACACATATCAAGAGCTGGTCCTTAGGGAAAAGCTTTAGCCTTTACCATGAGTGTGGAAGTGAAAAATAAGAAATACAATGTTTTAATTGCACAAAACACTTCTCTAATGGGAAGTATGGAAGGATTAAGAGGTTGTTTATTAAAATGGCATGTGCAAAGTTCCATTTGCCCTTCCTTTTGCAAAGTACATATACCATTTTACATCCTAAGCATAAAGGATGACATAAATAAACTAGAGGAAAAAAAGATTTCTTTCAACTCCCATGCAGAGCAACTATTGGGGACCCTGCAGCCTACAAGATTAATAAGATTCTAAACATACCACTTGTACATGTTTAAAAGAATTGTATAAAATTCTTCAAATGAAATGTGACGCTTGATCAACATGTCCCTGACCCACAAAAGAGTAAAACTTCTGTAGCCCTCAATGACGGGGCGTTTTCCACCACTAATGCAATCTAGAATAATGCTTATATATTGCATGTCATTTTACAAGTTATGGAAGAGAGGACTGACCTTCCAGCCTGATTGTATAATATGAATTCTATTGATTATATTCAATAAATCTGGAAGGGACTTGAAACCATATGATTAACAACAACTCCTGGACCTCTATAAAGGCCTTGGCCAGATCTTAAGAGATGGTTCCCTCGCTATCAAACCACAATTGTCATCGAGGATCCGCTTGGGGAAGGCACATCCGCATATGAACTTCGACGGTTTTAATTCACCTCTTGATTGTTATGTTTTTATTGTGAACTTTTATGCTTATAAAATGAATAAAGTGTTTAAATTGAATTGGACTGACATGTGCAGACATATGCTTTCACTGTGAGTAAGACACGAGCAATTTGTTTCATGTAATGTTTAATTGAATATGCATCCAATTATTTTCGATACTGTTGCTCATCCCAATAAACTTCTGTAATATATATTTTTAATTAATAACCTCGCTTTTTTAAAAAAAAAATAAAGTCTATTGCATTTAATTTCTCGACTAACCTGAAGACCTCCAGGAAAGCAATTGACAAATGTTCTAAATTGAAAGACAGGACTGTGTGCACTGTTCATAATCTAAAGACATGTGAATTGCATACATAATAATGAGGATAATAGGATAATTCACGGTCTTTAAAATGAAACTATAATATGTAGGTCCATTACCACTGCACGAAGTTTTGTAGGATGTTGCAAGGATTAGAAGTTGAGCGTCTTCAAATTGTTTCTCAAAATACATAACTTCCCCATCAAGTATTCCAATTTGCAAACATGAAACAGACAGAATGTCAGAAGTAATGTAGCTGAAAGAATGCACTCTAATGCATTGATGGGTGATGGCATGCACAATGGCTGTGTGATTAATGCGCCCTACACTCATAAAAAAATGTGTTTTATACGGTGCTTTAATATTGCACTCTTGTTGCTTGTAAACATCAAGTGTTAGTTATCCTTGCTGTATTTAACATAAAACAACAACATCGGAAGGATGACACGCTGACCTGACCTTGCCCAGAGCCTAGCTCGTGACTTGAAGCTCAGCCATTTCCCAGGGGCAAGCCAAAGCAGTGAACCATCCGGCAGGTATCTGAGGAGTAATTAAACTACAAGAGACAATACATTTTGTCACGACATGAAACATTGCATTAGTGGTGCCATAGATATGTGCGAAAAGTCACATTAAAGGTTACACTTGATCATTAAAAAAAGTCTCTCTTTGCAGCGTAAACACAAATGGGGCAAGTCACTCTGAAAAAGACGTATTTAAGAAAAAATAGATGCAATCTGAATATCTGATATTGATTGAAATGCGTATCATGCCGAGCTTTGCAGTCATGAAGCAGCTCACCACATGTGACAGTGGGAACCCAGGCGTGACGCACAATTATCGCGGACATGAACAGCGACAGATTAACAGCATCATTTTCTTCATAAAATGTGAGCTTGCGAATGTTCAAACCTTTTAAAGCCCCCTCCTGTGGTAGTGCATTAGTGCACGCTTATCGCAGCCCCCCAGTGGCTGTCGGTGAAGCGCGGGGGGAATGTCATGTCAGCACAATTAAGGAACATCTCTATAAAGCCCGAGGTGAAAGGTTTACATAAAAACAACCGATAAACTATTCCAGAAATGACAGCACCTTCAGCATAATGCATAGCTTAGACTATATTTTTCTTGTCAACGCACAAATATTGTAGTCTGCAGGTGAAAATGGTCTATCCGATGTTGTGGGTTGAGTGTGGGGAAGGAATAATTTTCTTCATATTGTTGCAGGCGAACGTTCACAGAGCTGTGCAAGGTTAAACATAAGAACCACGCCAGGACTGGTGTACCCGAGCCACCAGGGGCAAATGTTTCAGAAAATGCCCCTGTGTGACAAACATGTTCCTTCTTGCCCTAGTCCTCCTCAGATCTGAAAATCACACTCATTTATGAACTATCCTAGTGTTCCCTAAATGCTTCTGGCTTGCTAAAGGTAAGCAGAGCTTCATATAAAAATGTTTTATTACATGCCGATCAATGTATTCCGTTTAAAAAAGATTTTAAAGGATGGCAACTTAAAGTAATACTCCCGCACAGTGAACTGAGATGTGTTGATACACCAGTAAAGAGCTCAGGTCTCGTGAGCAGTGGGGCCGCATGTATATCATCCCTTGTAGCCACCGCACAGAAGGTGATCCATGTCCCGCATTTTGGCTCCCAAACAGGGCGCTTCGCTTCGGATGTCCCGTATGTCTTCGGCATGTAAAACCCTGCTTTTTGCACTAATTTGATTATTAACTCACACTCTTCATCAACACCGTTACTGTTGTTTTTATAGCATGTGCGATTCGTTTGACGATTTCTGCTCTACATTAGGATTTCGAGCTCGGTAATTGACAAGGCAAACCCAACGCAGAGGATGGGGGTTCCTTATCAGACCTTCAAAACGGAGCAGAAAGTGGATATGTTCAATGGATGAATTAAACTCAATCACTGGGGTATCTATGTCTGTGCTCTTCTAGCCCACTGACATATCATCTTTTATATAAAAGACTAGAGTGCGCCATGCGTTTCAGCATGCGTAACATGCGTAACTGGCACGAAGAGCATAGGTTGAAACCTGTTCAATCAATTATTATTGTGAAAATGTATACTAGAACGAATACTAAAACACATCTAACATTTCTGTGTAAATATAATGTTTTTATATTATTTTTCGACAACATCACTAATGTGAAATTAACAAGAGAGAGAATACATCAAATATTCAGTCCAAGATATCGCAATATTTCAGCCTTGTGGCTGGGGTCAGTGGGTAGTCTTCAAGACAGAAGCGTGCACTGACAGGCTGCCCCCAAAAGATCTCAAACGTCAGATTGAAAACAAGAATTCAAAACCAATAGGTCTCAACTTTGAAAGGCATAAGCTGACCTTTTGGCTTTGCTAATACTTGTTGCTGATGCTGTAGTATGTGGGTGGGTAAGTTGCAGTGGCAAAAAGAAAATAATAAATGCTTCTCATCAACGCCAAACAGTGCTGAAAAAAAGAGAAACGCCAGTCCCAGTATGATGACACACCAACATGTATCTATAACCATGCACACGCATACCTCATGATGCAGTAGACATTTCTTTCTTTTAATTTATCACTCTAGATGGCAGACATCCATCTTTCAGAAGTAAAAGAAAAACATATACAAAG
Organism: Triturus cristatus; assembly: GCF_964204655.1. Classification (NCBI taxonomy): domain Eukaryota; kingdom Metazoa; phylum Chordata; class Amphibia; order Caudata; family Salamandridae; genus Triturus; species Triturus cristatus. Next base: position 293,207,512 of record NC_140593.1, on the reverse strand, counting down.
TTTACAAAAATGCCTTTAGTTCAAGATGCAACCCAGCAGCAAATTGAAACTGCTAAGCCCTTTTAGCAGTAGTGAGCACAAAGGGTCAGGGGAGTAATGGAAGAGCTGGGTGGGTAAGGATAGGGAAAGCAACAAATTAGTTGGGGGAACAACACAAACAGCACGTGGGCAGGGATGTGAACAGGAAGCAGCACGCAGGTCATTTTTTTGCCAAATATATGCAATAAACAGTAAAGCAATAAAGTTAAATGTAATAAAAAGTAAGATTACCATCACATTCATGTGCACTAGTTTTTAAGTTTCAAGCAATATATTGTCACTCAAATGGAAGAAAGCTAATGGCTGAAATGGGATGATCTATTGCCACAAGTTGTGGTAGGTGGAAATAAAATGCGAACAGTTGAGCAGATCAGTGGACAAAAAGGCTGAAGGAAAGTCCCACTATTTATATATTTATGCATGTATTTTTATCATTATTATTTATTACATGATGCTCACAAAACTACTAAAGCTGTCTCTAAGCCAAACCTAACAAGCACTTGCAATGCAATCGGTCCCACCTTTGGGATCTATATGTATTTAGCTATGAAGCACATTAGCCTGGGTGCTGAAACATGTACTGTTCTTTAACATGGAGGGATTAGAAAGCGCCAAACTGCGTGGTGCAATCCCCTTCCCCATTACTAAAATGGCCAGGCCCTTGGGTGATGGGGTCCCGGGGACCGAAATCAGCCCAGGGTGGGGGACTGTGTGCCCCCTCCCCCTTTTAAAACCACAGCTGGGTCCCGGGATCCCTGTGGCTGAAATCGGCCCAGGGAGAGGGGTCATGCAGCCCCCCCTTCCCCAAATTATAATCGGCCGGGAATAGGGTCCCCGAGGCCGAAATCAACCCGGCATAGGGGCTGTCTCCCCCTCCCAATTCATTTTAAAGACTGGGCCAAGGGGGATGAGTTCCTCGGGGATCAAATCGACCCGGACAGGGGTAAACGGGGCACACAGCTCCCTTCCCTCAAGTTATAATTACCCGAGCCTTGGGGGATGGGATCCCTGGGGGATGGGATCCCTAGGGATGGAATCTGCCTGTGGAGGAGGGCCACGGACACCCCTCTCCCCCAATTATAGCTATAATCCCTCCCAGGGGCCTAAAAAATAAAGCAATTGGTTTTTTTGTTTGTTCTTAGTATGCCATGGATTCGCTAATCCTCTGAGAATTTGCACTAAATTAGAAAAAATACGTTTTTGGCCAGAGGTGGGGTCAGGGTATTCCTACCCTCCCCCTTTCTGTGTTGTTTTTTGCATTTTTTGGGGACTCGGGCTGGCTCCCAGACAAGCAGGGCCTGGGGCTTCCACATATAGGAGGCTAATAAAAAGCAGCCTACCTGAGAATTATTTGTGAAAGGTCTCATGGTTAATTAGATAAACACTGGGCTGATACGGATACAACTGTTGCAGGCCGGTATTTGTGGGATATGGTGTGACTTCCCAGGAAACACAGGATTCAGAATCTCTACTAAGTCTGGCTGTAAGGGCAGTGCTGGAATTCTGGGGCTTCAATCAATCAACCAATCAGGATTTGTAGAGTGCCGCTCCTCGTGGCCTCCTCCATAGTGAACTGGAGTCTTCGTGCCAGCCTTTGAGAAGGGAACTTTTTCAGTGGGGCTAACCTGGTCCTTCCATCTGACCCTTGCTCGATAATGTATGGCCTGAACTTGTGACTTGCCCCAGTCTAGCATGTCCAGATAACCAGGCGCGGAGCTTTTAGGTGCTATACTCACCTCAATCTATGCAATTGCATAGTTCTAGTTCTACTTTAAATTTTAGTCTATTGTTCTGAATTGGTGTGGGATTTTTCTTGTGTTGTATTTTCTCTTAGTTATCTGTGTTGAGCGTTGCATAAATATTTTTCACATTGCCTCCAAGTTGAGCCCGACTGCTGTTGTGCCAAGATACCAGAAGGTAAAGCACAAGTTAATTTAGTGACTTTGTGGTTCACCCTGAAAGGGAATGTGTCTGTTGCTGAAGAAGGCTCAGACCCCACTCAACCAATAGCTCAATTACTCACAATGAGTGATTGAAGAACATATGTATCAGATTAGAAACTTAGATTTAAATGTGAATATTTATTAAGCTTTTTATTAACTTTATAAAAATCTTAATGAGGTCAAATTGGACTCTGAGGAATGACTGCCTAGGAGGGACCCCCAATAAACTCACCGGAAAAACAGTTTCAACACTAAAGTGATACATAACAAAGTATTGGAACACGCATAGATTATTATATCAAACATTGAATACATGCTCAAAACATTAAATCGTTTCATTTAAGATCAATACAATTGTTGATTTCATTTTTTTTTCCACAACTTGAATACCCGCTCTGCGTGACCCACGCTGTGCTCAGAGGGACTTCCCCTAAACAGGAGACGCTACTTGATGGTGTTCAACACTGAATTGTCCACTGTAACATTATAGGAAATTGTGAAAGTAGTTACAAAGGTACCCTGTAGTACAGCCTAGGGAGAAGAAAGGTTTAGTTCTGAGCTCAGAAAAAGGAAAGGTTGAGCAACGCTACTACAGCTGATTCTTTAAGAACCATTCAGGTAAATACTATTTGGAAATGTCAATTTTTTGACGGTGGAATAGGATATGGGCTGTGCTGTTCTTGGAGGTTAAAGATTCAACTGACCCCAGATTTCTAAATGTATTTGAAATTTTCAGCAAATTATTTTTAATGGGTGATTTGCCTTTTCGTTGATGCTCAGCCTTTGGGTTTGATTCCTGGCAGAAATATATTGGCTAAGATCTACCACATTAAAGAAAACTTGGATTGTTAGGTGCAGGTTTGCTTTTATTGTTTCCCCTAATATTCATTGAAAACCTCTTTGTTGGTTATTGATGATGTTTGCTTAATTTATCTGGCCATTGGAGACAGTCAAGTGATGCAATTCGACAAGGCTAATAGAAACTTTGAAGTTTAGCAAGGAACACTTTTGTTTGTACTCTCTCAATGTAGTACTCTGACATGTTTATTGTACCATTGATGCTTTTAACATGTTTCTTGAAAAATTAAAGGCCTAAAGTGGAAAATTCAATGAAAACATGGAGGGCTTTTCTAAGGTCTGAGGTTACTGCATCAATTCAGAAAAAAAGTTATCTTAGTGTTATGTTTTTTGTTTGTGAAACTCATGTACGTTAGAGTTTCATTGCGCTGTAGAGGACAACAACTCAAGCAAGTTTTGAAGATGGTCACAAGAACAAATCCAGGTAGAATCAGGGAAAGAATAGGATCAACACTTGTTAAGTCTCAGAGTAAAAAGGAAAGATTTTGGCTTATTTCAAAAGGTCAGACAGCGAAGTTCAAGGGGACGTTTAGTCCATTCCTTGGAGCAACTACAAAAAAGGCAGTCTCAAAAGGAGGCAAATTTGATTCTAGGAATCTGCAGCATCCATTGGCCCAGAGACAACAACAACTGCTGAGGGAACTGCAATTGGCATTTAAAAATTAAGAAATGAGTGAGGAATGGAGAATGGCCAGGGCCAAAGATTTGAACGTTTTTTGCCATGCCAGCGGAGATTGTTGTTAGTAGTTAAGCTCTGCTCCCATCACTGCCTTCATGCAGGAGATGGGCAGTGGTATTTTGAATCAGCTTGAGCTGTCTGATTATATTTTCAGGTAGTCCTGGACAGACAATCTCCGTTGTTGAGGCAGTACTGAATTAGGGCCATAGCTATGGTGGTGTGGGTGTTAAGACAAAATATTAAGATGGAAATATCGGATGCAGACATGTTGGAGAAAAAACTATTGGATCAAATCTGTGTGTCATTGGTTGTAAAAACATTTTAGGCAAAATACCAAGTGAATACTAATCCACTTAAAACTATTTTCTTAAAAGAGATGAGGAGAGTATTGCTTTGGGTGTTATAAGTGATTCTATCAGTGATGTCATAAATTATGTCAATTAACGTCATCACTGAGGTTACAAGTGCAGGACAGGGACAATATTTATGGTTGTTTATCCTAACAACTTGCGAATTTCAATGTTCTTTTTAGGTTTTGCTTTGTAGCTATAATTTCACTTGTGTTTTTTTAAGTGAAATCCATATATGTATCTATATATGTCAGTATGTAATATGGATATGCATGTAATGGATAAGAGAGGGAGAGAATCACCTGACATCTGCAGTGAGACATTCTGCATGACAACCATGAAAAACTAAGAATAGATTTATGGGGTAGGACAATGCCTTACAATGTTCGTACAGTGTAAAATCTATTGTCTAGAGCAATGCAATCATCATGCATTGCATCAACATTAACAACTATCAAATTATGAGTCTCGGGAGCCTTTCCAATTTAAAAGGGGTTAAATTGACCATTTACATGCTAATAGGCATCCACTTGAAAGGGGAGGAAATTAGATTTCATAGCATCCAGCATTTAATGACAAACTCAGCTTATCTTGTCATTACATTTTAAGAAAGTGCTTAGCGTTATATTTCTACAGCTTCCTTAAGTACTAATGATTAAAGGAATCTCATTATTCTCAACAAAACGCGATGCATGAATACAGCTAATTTATTTGCCCATTTCTTGCCAGCACGAAAGTATCCCCGCATTTACTGTTCAGCAGGTGCACAACATCCTCAATAAAATATATCGAACTTCATAGTCGTGTGCGTCGAAAATAAAGAGTTGTATAAGTTGACATTTAAAATTGGAATGTGTTGCCTGGAGACAAAAACCACTCACCAGGATGTGTTCAGTGGCATTTGATGAATCCGTTTCTGCTTCCCAAGCACACTTTTACTGCTTGCAATTTCTGCTACATACTAGCAAAAAATCTACAAATAACAGCGTTGTCGATTAGCAAATCTATTTTACTACAATAGAAAGCATCATTGTGGAAGGTGTTCTAATTGCAAAGTGCAATTATCATTCTAAAATGTGTTTATAGTAGGAGAGAGGTTTTATTGTGAGATGGCTGAGAAATCAGAACATAAGTGGGTCATTGCATTCCCATGAACATTCAACATGAAGAATGCAAGATATAGTAGTTATAAAAAATATAAACGATCTACTATTGCTGTATGCATTCTGTTATTTCGTCAACGTTTTTTAATCCGTTACAGTAAATGAACCAGAAGCGTTCCAGAAAAATACAAATACATAAGCAGTAAAACATGACCAAATATATATGAGAACAATTAATTGACATAAAGTACATCAGATATTACAATGGAGATCAAGATCAAGATCAAGATCAAGATCATAACCAGTACCTAAATCACCAAAAGCGAAATCCGCCGAACCTCTACAACCCATCCTGGCTGAATATTTCAACCATCAAATGTTCTTCTTAGCTTTACAACTGCAAACAAGCATTGGAATAGCCAATAGGTCTTGCCTTTGGGACCTTATGTGTTTAGCCAGAACTTTTGGCTATGTTGTAGAGCATTGTGGCTGCTGTGCATCATGTTGAAAAGTTATAATAAAAAGTGTTAAGCATTTTTGTTACCTTTATACAAACCATTACAACATTATATACAACTGAAAAACCTGATTAAGAACTGATTTTAACATAAAAAATGTCTTCTAGTTTTTTTGTACTTGCACTGCTGGCAACTTCTTCCTTCCTGTTCTCATGCTTGTTTGTTATAAAAAGAAATTGTTATGGGGGAGCGGGACATAAATAACGGGGGAGTGGAGGTTGGAAACCAGTAATTTAATTAGAACACGAGCAGCAGAATCAACAGATGCCAGATTCCGAGGGCAGACTGAGATGATGATTAGGTGATGTTCAGGCGATGCTTAGGTGGTGCGCTGATGCAAAATGGTGGTGTTGAATGAGGTTTGGTGCTCAGGTGGTGCCACTATATGGTGTGGATTGGAGGTACGGTGTGGATTGTGGAGTTAAACTATGTTGTTTGGTGTGTAATTATGTGGTGTGGATTGGAAATGTGTGGAGTTGAATTGTGTGGCCTAGAACTGTGGTGTTGAGTGAAATTATGCTTAGTGAAATTGTGTCATGGTGTGGAGTGCATATATGTTGATTGGTGGTATGTGACTTAGAGTGCATTGATTTGGAGTGTATTTGTTGCATTGAGTAGAGTGTAATTATGTGGCACTGAGTGGTATTATGTGGAGTGTATTTATGTTGCATTGAATAGAGTGTAATTTTGACGTGTGATTATGTGGTACTGAGTGGTATTATGTGGAGTGTATTTATGTTGCATTGAGTAGAGTGTAATTATGTGGTGTGTAATTATGTGGTACTGAGTAGTATTATGTGGAGTGTATTCATATTGCATTGATTAGAGTGTAATTATGTGGCGTGTTTTTTTGTGGCACTGAGTGGTATTATGTGGAGTGTATTTATGTTGCTTTGAGTAGAGTGTAATTATGTGACGTGTAATAATGTGGCACCGAGTGGTATTATGTGGAGTGTATGTTGCATTCAGTAGAGTGTGATTATGTGGCACTGAGTGGTATTATTTGGAGTGTATTATGTTGCATTGAGTAGAGTGTCCAGGAGACGCCAGAGCAAGCGCTATGTAAATCCTGTTGTTGTCTGGTCTCTGACAGATTTCTCTGCACCTATGCCAACATTGCAAATAAATCATTATTTTTTAACTGAGCTCTTCACATCTCCAATCAACAGTAATATGCCATCTATAGACATATATGAAAAGCAGAAGGCTCAATACACAGTAACTGGCATGCCCGTACCAGACACCATGGCAAAAACAAAAAAATTACTACACTGCTATGGCAGTCCCCACAAGGTCCTAATGTAGCCAGGCACCCTACCGCACTGTGAATCAGACGGAGAGCACTCGCTGGCACCCATGGGGAGCTCAGCGAGGCAATATGGGCAGAGAATGCCTACCAGAAATTGGGGAAAAAAAGCATGTGCCCCGCGTTGTATGGCCTTCTGCTGGTTCTGGCACAGCCGACAGTGAGAGCAGAATCTTTGTTTGCTGACTTGGTCCTCAAGAGTAGATGTAAGGGGTCACAAGGAATGCCAGCCAGCACTGGAGGTGTGGGGGGCCAGTAGTGGAGCAGTACGACTAATCACTTACTGCTACGGAGATGAAAGCGGTTTAGACACAGATGACCGCATCATCAGAACGGAGCAACCAAGCTGACTGCTGAGGAAAGGAGCAACGCGAGCAATTAAGCTTGCTGAGGAGTGAACAACTTGTGGGAGACATGGACACAAGCATTCTCTGGCCACTTCTGTGAAACTTTGGGTGAGCACACAGCGCACCAGTGCACAAGCAAAACAAGTGAGTTTTATAGCCACTGTTGCCAGCCTGGAAAACCTCCCCGACTTCTGAGGCCGAGGAGAGGGAGGGGTGGACATTTTCATAGACATAGACAGCAGTCTTTTTCCATCCCCTGCATTAGAAGGCTGCGTTTGTGATCAGAGGGTGGAGGGAGGTTTCATAATGCGAAGCAAGAGGGAGGTGTGGTAAATATTTAAATTACCTGTACTATTTTTTATGCGGTAAAGTCTAGTAAGAATAACTCAGTCAAAATAAGAGGCAGAATCCGTGGTATTAGAGGTTCTGAAAAGGGCTTTATTCCTTACAAAGGAATTGTAGTTCGAACTAGGCAACCATATTCCATCACCACGAAGGTTCAGGAAGGGATCAGCAATACATTATTGACAAGTAACAATATTTATATGAAAAGCATTGCATTAGGACAGATGCAGGAGGCGTAACAGCTGATAATACAGATAAGGATACACATACGTAATGAAAAATAGGCGTAATACAGGCGTGTACTAGAAACGTCATTTAAAATGATGTCACAAGTGGGTGGATCCATAAGAGAATCCTGCAGTGTCAGCAGAAATATTTGGCAGAGATGCGCGCGCAGCCGCATGACGTGTGATTGACGTGCAACTAGAGGGTGAAGGGGAATTGGCATTTAGCTCTACATATGGAGACAGAAGTCTGGGGTGTCAGGACAACCTAGTCCTAAATCATATCTAATATCTTGTGTTTAAGGAACCATATTATCTGTAAGGAAAGGTCTTCTCGGACAGATCCTATTCTATACTGACTGTTAGTGCGTGTACAAGCGTCTATGTGTCTACATGCGATGCGAGGGGGGCAGGAATCTTCCATAGGGCTATGAATTACTTGCAAAAAGACAGCGAGGCCGGGCCCTTTGCTCGGTAGCTGGAAGGATGTTTACCTAAACTACTAGACAGGAATGCATTGGATGAGGAGCGGAGCAGATAACTTGAAGGCTGAATACAGTTTTTTTGGCAGGCAACAGGCCGCGTCAGGCACCGTTAGCCGCGCAAGGAGTAAGACAAAGTTCACGGACACGGATGCAGGTCCAAGCTGGAGCATTTCAGAGGCAGAAGCAGAAAAGGCTTCATGGCAGAATTCAGGGCCTACTCGCCTGAACTACAAAACTAGAAAAGTGGACCAGATAAAGTCGGTGGCCTTTCATACTTAGGAATGGAATATTCGACCCATTCATGGCGGATCTGAAAGAGGGCATGTTGACGTTGGACGCACATGTATTTGCGTCTTTATAGCTGGAACTGGAGGGAACATACATGTACTTATAGCATGTACATGGAGCCGTTGGGGTCTAAGATAGGGGACACAATTGACCATAAAAATTCATATTTCCACATTCCCTCCTTGTCCCCTACGGACCCTCATGAAATATCCATCTTCATCAATCCATCAATCTGTTCATATAGCATCATTTGTTCTTCTTTCTTCTTCCGGGATCTCGAATGAAAATTTGAAGGTGGGATACACGATGTGGCACATAGACCACAAATCGCTGGCCCACATTGTAGACACAAGCAGCAACTGAATAGTATGAGAAAGCCAATACCTAGGAAGGATAGGATCCTCCATCCCCAGGCTGACAACACGCTCCAGAACCAACCGGACCAAGTCCAGGTGCCTGGATTCTGGTGTATCTGGCTTACGATCTTATGAAGTCGAGTTATGGCTTTATATACTGACGGCGCGTTTTCTGGTATGAAAACACAGCAACTTGATCCGATGACCCTACAAGCTCCGCCCCTATCGGCCAGAATGACGTCAAGGACAAGACGATTTTGGAGAACAACAATCCGCATCGCAGACTGCTCCTCTGTTAAGTTGCCCAAGGCGGAAGTAGTTTCATTCACTACTGCTTCAAGTGTTCTAGTTAATCTACGTATCAGCTTACTATTAGTGACTGTACCTATGTAGGGAAAGAAACCTTTATTGAAATCTGTGTATTTCTCCCATGCTGTTTCAGTGTAGTCGACAATCGGGAGATCTCTCTGCTGTCTATTGTGTACTAAATGGGTGTTCCTATGATAATCAGGCGGGGCTAGGAAAACAGGTGGCAGAAGGAATGCAATGTAACAGGTACCATCCCAATCTAGGGGTAGGCGTATGTATGCGGTGTGACCACAGATGAAATAGGAGTGACGAGAAACTCTAAATGTAGACTCGCCTTTATCACTGAATTCTATTACAGTGGTACATTTACTATGGCCCATGTGTATTGAACCATTCTTTTTTACACATAATTCGCCTCTAACTGGAAATACTGACATAGCAGGCAAGATCGGTGTAGCTTCGGATTCAATATTCAGGATCATAAGATTAAGTGTAAAGTTACCTAATCCATATACTTCATTTTCTAGATCAGTTCCTGTTCTTTTGGGAAGTCCCTCCTTGTTAGGGTAGCAGACTTTAAGTAAAACTAGGTTCAGGTTTCCCCAAACCCAGTTATCTTGATAAACTACTGAATTTGAATCTAGGGAATTAATCAAACTAAACCATGCTCCACAGGAGCCATTGTGTGTGAACGGATACGGAAAGAGAGGCAGAACTCCCTTGTATTTCTGATAGGGAGGGAGTCGGCCACATATCCAACAATTTGTAGCATTGCTGGTCTGATGAGAATGATGTAGCATACTAATAAATGTGTTGTTGCGCAGCGCAAATCTATAGGACAACTCATGTGGGGGTAATTCACTAAAAGAGTGTTCGGCAGTAGCATTGGAAGCACGCTTGGGGATAGGGTAATACATGTGTAATAATATACTGGAGATAATAATCAGAAGACTTAGAAAAAACATAATTAACAATGTCACTATGCAGTGACTACGAAGTGATTTACAGTACGCATGTGTCCTGAGCTGTTTCTGTCCATTTTTCTCACTATTTCGGTCTAGAGGATACATGTCAGAGACAAATTCAACCGATTCACCTTGGAGAGGACTTAAACAATCAAATTGTCTGACTTGCTAGACCTTAGTTTCAGTTTATAGTTTTCCTTTTCGTTTTTTTCAACCAGGGGGAGTTTTGAGTCAGTCTGTGAGGGAATGCAGGGCTGAAGGTTCACGTCGGACGGTAGTCCATAAAAATTTTTGATGTGGCTCGAGTGCAACCACCCTTTACGTCCCTCAATCTTCACGGCTGTCCTTGTGGTCAACAAGACGAGCTTCGGCGACTGCCACCGAGGCTCCAACTGGCTCCTCCTGTCAAAATTCCTCACAAACACGAGGTCCCCCGGAACCACGTCGTGGGGCTTCACTTCAGTGTTGTCGGGAAAAGCTGCAGCTACCTGTGAACGACAAGATTGTAGTGCAGACATCAAGGAAGCCAGGTAATCTGTCAGCATATTACAGTCAACATCAGTTATTTTACGAGGTATAGGCGTCCCCCACATATTTGGTGGTCTACCGAAGATCACCTCATACGGGGATAGCCCTGTTCGAGAATGTGCTACCATTCTCATGTAAAAGAGCGCAACCGGTAAAGCTACTATCCAGTCGACACCTTTTTCTCTACATACTTTGGACAGTCTAATTTTCAGAGTTTGATTATGTCGCTCCACGAGACCTGCTGCCTCGGGATGTCGGACACAGTGGAATTTCCACTGATAGCCTAACAGAAGTGAAACATGTTTCATTAGCTCGGATGAGAACGGCTGGCCATTATCTGAGTACACGATACGGGGCAAACCATACCGTGGGAAGAATTCTCGAACTAACTGCTTGGCAGTGGTCGGGGCAGTGTAATCTGAGACGGGATACCCCTCTGTCCACCGGGAAAGAGCGCATACAACTACGAGGACATATTTGAATCCTCGACATCGTTCCATCTGGATATAATCCATCTGGAGGACTTCAAAAGGGTGATCGGGGGGTTGAAATCCACCCTGGTCTACAGGTACGCCTTTTCCTGGATTGAACTGACAACAGATCATACAGGTACGTACTTTCTGTTTAGCTGCTGCTCGCAAGTGTTTATTGAACCAAATGTGTTGAATACTGTCTAGCATAGCTTTCTCTCCTAGGTGCGCTGGACTATGTATTGTGTTAATGATGACCTGAACCATTGAGTCGGGGAGAAACCATATAGATTTTCCCTTCGTCATCCATCCTTGATCCGTTTGGATCCCTCCTAATTCAGTCCATCTCTTTATTTCTTCTGGTGTAGCATGTGTCTGTATGTCAATTACATCAAGGGTGGGATCCTTAACTGTCATGCAGTGTGTTGGTGTCGGAACTATTGTCTTTGTCGTGTCAGTTGGATGAGTCTGATTCTGAGCAGTCTGTTTAGCTGTTCTGTCAGCTAGGTCGTTACCCTGAGAAACAATGTCAGTCACTTTTGTATGGGCTTTACACTTCATAATCGATATTGCAGTCGGCAGATGTATTGCATCTAACAGAGCTTGAATAAGGGGACCGTGCTGGATGTGGGCACCGTGAGAAGTTAAATAACCTCTCTCTCGCCAAAGTACGCCGAAATCATGGACGACTCCGAATGCATAACGTGAATCTGTGTATATGTTGACTTTCTTATTTTTGGCTTGAATACAGGCTTGTGTCAGAGCGATGAGCTCTGCTGCTTGAGCTGACAAGGTATCGATACAATTTGTTTCAATAATTTCAGTATCTGTTGTGACTGCATAAGCGGCCACTAACTCTCCTGTATTTGTTCTCATGCATGAACCATCTACATATAATGTCAGGTCTGGATCTGATAATGGGATATCTGTCAAGTCTTGTCTGGGTTTCGTCGTAATAGTAATAACTTCAATGCAATCATGTGCCAATGGGTCTGTTCCATTTAATGGCAAAAGTGTGGCAGGATTTAATGTACTACAACGTCGGATTTCTATGTGTGGCTGGAACAATGTTAGTTCATAACCCGTCAGTCTTGCTATAGTCAAGTGTTGTGTTTGGGTCCGGTTCAAGAGAACCTCTACTGCGTGTGGTACTTGTACTGTCAATTGATGTCCTAATACTATGGCATCGCTTTGTCTGATTGCTAAAGCTGTTGCTGCGACTGATTTCAGGCACGCAGGAAGAGCCTGAGCTACGGGATCTAATGTACTAGAAAAATAAGCACATGGCTTGTGTGATCCTGCTTGTTCCTGCGTGAGTACTGACAAAGCAGTACCTTCACGTTCTGTAACGAAAAGTGTAAAACGTTTACTGTAACATGGCGTTGCTAAAACAGGTGCTTGGCATAAAGCTTTCTTTAAGCTTTCAAAAGCTTGTGTGTGTTCCTGAGTCCAAGGGAGGACAGTCGGTGTCGCTGCCTCCTGTGTTGTCAATTGAATGAGTGGTTTTGCTAGAAATGCATATTGAGGGATCCACTGCCTACAGTACGAAGTGAGGCCTATGAATGCCCGTACCTCCTTTTGTGTCGTAGGTGGCGGCATGTTAACAATTAACTGGATGCGATCAGGTGTGAGCTGTCTCCCCCATTTGGACAGCAAGTGCCCTAGGTACACAACTTGCTGGACACAGAATTGTAGTTTCGAAGGGGACACTTTGTGCCCCTTGTCGGCTAAGAAATGTAAAACCGTCAGTGATGCTTTTTCACATTCAGGTTCGCTTCGTGCGGTGATCAGCAGATCATCGACGTATTGAAGCAGGGCAGTGTTAACTGGCATGTGGATACTGTCAAGTTCTCGTTTCAGTGCTTGGCTATAGATGCTGGGGCTTTCTGTGAATCCTTGAGGTGCGCGTGTGAATTTAAAACTTCGTCCATTTAAACTGAATCCGAACAAATATTGGCTTTCCGGATCTATTGGGACGCTAAAGAAAGCGTTCTTGAGATCGATTACAGTAAAGAACGTTGCTTCTGAATCTATGGCTGTTAGCAATGAAGAGATATCTGGGACCACGGGGTACTGTGGTACAATGCATTTATTTAATTCTCGCAGATCAATAACTAATCGATATACTGGTGGTGCTTTTGGATCAGTTCGTTTAAGAATCGGAATTATCGGAGAATTACATACATTGGAGTCGGTTTCCACAACCACTCCTTGTGTAATGAGCTCGTCAATGATTTGCAGCAAAACCACAACAGCATCTGGGGGTAACTTGTATTGTCGTATTCGTGGGAGTACCACTCCCGTTTTGATTGTGACTCGATATGGTGTAATGTGCATACAACCTACATCAGTGGGGCCTTGCGCCCATAAATGTGCAGGTAGATTCTGTAATCGGTGATCCATGTCTCTAGACACGTAGTGACCTTTAAAGTCACGCAAAAATAATCGTACTCCTTCCGGAGAACAGCATATTACAGCCTTCAATGTTTTTATACCTAACAAGTTTTCTGGACATGATTTCGTAAGTAATAGATCTGTAGTCCGTGTTAACGGACCGACTGTGAATGCAAGGGGTTGTGATACTTCGTTGATAGTAGGCTTTCCTGAGAAACCAAGGGAAATATTTTGTGAGCCTGAGAGGGGTGCCCCTGGAACTTCATCGTGACTGATAGTTGTTCTGCTTGCCCCTGTATCGAGTAGAAACTTTCTGTCTTTCCCTAATACCTGACTCTGTACATAAGGACCCTCTTGATCTACTGGAACCTCAATAAGGGGTAAGCCAACTTCCCTCTCTAGGCTATTTCATGTGTAGCGCTGATACTCTGGGTAGTCATCTTGTGCATACTGGTACATCTGTTGTGTCGTGTTTTGTGTTGCAGCAATAGGCTGTGGCTGTTGTTGTTGTTGTGGCGCGGTCTGTTGTACAGCTGGCGTAGGCTGTATATTCTGAGGTACTTGTTGTTGGATCTGATCCTGTCTAGGCGGACGTGGTCTCTCTTTCGTTATACCCGTAGAGATATTATGTTTCAGAACTGCGCAATCGTGTATATAATGACCTGGCTGTTTACAATAGTTGCATGTCCCTCTAACGGGACCCGTTGAATCATTGGATTGTGTCGTACCCTTTTTATGACTGTCAGCTGGAACTGACTGAGCCACTAGCATTTTCATTTTCGTGTCTTTCATACGTCTTTGTTCATGTTCTTGTTCTTCTCTGATTCTATTGTGATGATATTGTAACATTTGTAACATCTGTGACGGTGTGTTACCTTGCCAAGTACTCTCGAATTTTAATACTCTACTCTTAACTTGTGGCAGGGAATTCTCAACTAATTTTGTCACAAACAGATGTGGATACGATTCACTACTTGCTTTTATGCCACTATTAATACCAAAACATTTTTCAAATCGGGAATAGAAATCACTAGTGTCTTCATCTTGTTTTTGTTTACAGGCTGAAATTGCACCCCAGTCTTCCTTTTTCGTAGTTAATAAACGTGGTAGTACCTGCACTAATAATCCTGGTAATGCTGTAGTCCTTTCCCCAAGCCCTGAACCTGCAGCTCGGGCCTTTTCTTCGTTTTCTAATACTGTCCAATCTATCTTTTGGTCTCCCACCTCCCATTCCTTTTCTTTGAGTTTCTCGTAAATACCGGCGGGTAATAGGACTTTTAATATTTTCATAAGGTCCGGGTAAATATACTCTCCCATGAGTAACATGTCTTTTATCTCACGGTGGAAACCTGCTGGGTCTTTGTCATGGCTAGGTACTACTTTCTTCATCTCTAATAATTCAATTTTAGTTATGGGCGCGTACACAAACACGCGTTTAAAAATATTGTCCTCACCTCTGACTGGGTGCACTTCGCGTAAGGGATTCTGTCTGTCTATGTGATACGTTTTTCTCTTCAACTTGGGGGGAACTGAAACATGTTCTGGGCATACGAAGACAATGTACTGGTGTCGATATTCTAGAATTTCTTTAATTAAATCAGTACCTGAACCTCTCCATTTATTCGTGAGTAATTCTATCAGTATATCAGGCAGGGGACCGGGATCAGAGTGTTGGCTTCTATATAATATAACCAGATGTTGTATCATGTATATACCAGCTAAACGCTGTTCGTCTGGGGTAAGATTCAAAAACGTGTGTGCCAACACATCATCACTGTATTCTTCAGGACTGTCAGCCCATTGTACTGCTGACCTGGCTAATTCTTGTTCATCCATAGAATCGAGCATATGATACCCCCTTTGGTCTCGGAGTAATTTATCAGCAGCCTGGAATAAGTGTTCAGGGGACTTCATATTTAACATAGGGGCTTGAAAATGTCTGTTACATTCTGGACGTATCGGGCGTATCGGGTTATTAAAGTATCTGGTATTGTTACAAGGTCTTCCCCTACCTACATAGGCTATCGTTTCTAATTGTCCTGTGGGCATTTCTGATTCTTCCTCCTCCTCTCCCTCTGACTCAGTTTTGTCTGCCTCTAATCTGGCTTTATGTATTCGTTCTACTTCTTTGTGGATCTTTCGGCACATAACTACTATGCATGTCTGTTTATCATGTTTTCCCTCTGATATGTTCTGACCCCATCGGGTAAGTACTTGTATTTCATCCTGGTCTACCTCAGACCTATCTCTGTCTCTGATCACGCAGTTTATGAAGAAACGTAACAGTTATCTCTGTATATCTGGTATTCCATGGCTTCGTCAATACTTTCGGGGCCTTGCCCTGTTTGGACAAAGCGATATATATTGTCTAAATGTTTAATCATTCCTGGTAGCGTCGTTAAATATAGTGAGGCTCGTCGTATACGTAGTGATGATAGCAGCATTCTATCATTTTTACCGGGCACTGGATCATATCTACAATCTACAAGATGTTCCTTAAACATGTCGGATGTTGCTATTTGGGGTGTACGTTGGTTTGCTAAATCTCTAAGAGACGATTTGCTTCTTGATGGTGGCGTAGCAAAAATTGCTGTCGCACCTTCTGAGGTGCTAGGCACAAAAGGATTTGTGGGGTGTAAGGTAGAGACTGTGGATGCAGGAAAAGCGGTGGAAACAGATGGACCTGTGGGATCGTGCGGAGGAGTTTGTTGTTGCGGATGTGGGGGCGGATGATCTCGGCGTTGAGCACCATCGACAGGTGGCGTGTGTGGTGGACCATTAACATATTCTGGAGCTACATCGTCTAAATAAGAGGAAAGGAAAATATCTTTTGCGGTCTTTGGATGTGCTTTAGTCGGGAGTAATGGAGGTGGCAAATCTTTCGGTATTTCCGGGGTGGCCTTAGGTGAACCTTCGGCCAAAAGAGGATACATACCATTCATAAGAGTGTTTCGTTGTCTGTCTACTTGTTCTGTTTTTACTCGGATACCTTCCTCAACTAATACGTTTTCTCGGGCTCTATTTGAGTTCTCCCTACTTTTCTCTTTCAGTCTGAGCACTTTCTCTGTACGCCTATGCGATTCCTTACGCCATAACTCAATAGCATCTTTCTGTGACTGTCTAGCTTTCTTTTTCCATAATTCTTCTTCTACTCTCATGATGCAATCTGCATCCCATGTCCCAGCTGCGGGCCACCTCTGACTTTCTGCTAGATCCTTGGTGTAGTCCACCCATAAGTCAAGATATAATACGGCATCTAGGCCATGTTTATGATACATAAAATACCCTGGAGTGTCCCTAGGTGGAATGGGAACAGCTTCTTCGAGTACTCCTTTTCTAGTTTTGATCTGTCTTAATTTTGAAAAGAACGGCATCTTTAAACCTTGTTACTTGGTTCTTACTTGAACTGGACTTGAACACAATTAATACGATAAACACAATATTGAACACTCATTCATACCACAATTTTTGGACACAGTAAAACATTTAACATTTAACATTTAATTTTTAACAAACAATGATAATTTGGAAGAAAACTAGTTACTGACATAATCCTAATACTAGATAATACTGAATTATATACATGAACATACTGGATATACTGCTAAACAGTACAGATACACTGCTAAAACAGTGCAGACCGGATCTGTGTACCCAAACCCGTCAGGACCGGCACAAATTAATGTGCACGTCTAACTGCCTCCCCAGCAACGGTACTCACCGGGTAGCACGGAACGGAAGGCCTCGGAACTGAACTGAACTGGACCGGACTGGACTCGACTCGACTCGGAACTTCGGAACCTGGTGGGCCTCCGTATACCTCGGATCTTGCTCTCTCGGCTAGGCTCTGGTCGGGATACTTCGCACTTCTCACCGCCTCGTCTGGGTGT
Source organism: Triturus cristatus (assembly GCF_964204655.1). Classification (NCBI taxonomy): domain Eukaryota; kingdom Metazoa; phylum Chordata; class Amphibia; order Caudata; family Salamandridae; genus Triturus; species Triturus cristatus. The sequence continues at coordinate 293,190,115 of NC_140593.1, read as the reverse complement.
TGATCGCAGCCTCAGTCACCCCCGCTTGGTCGGAGGGAGATACAGGAAATCCTGCGGGTACGCGTTGTTGTCCGTCCGGCTGTGGCAGGAGACCGGGCCTGCAACGCACCTCCGGCGCGTGAGATGAGAAAGTGTCCCTGTTCGGGCGCCAATTTATGTGGTAAATATTTAAATTACCTGTACTATTTTTTATGCGGTAAAGTCTAGTAAGAATAACTCAGTCAAAATAAGAGGCAGAATCCGTGGTATTAGAGGTTCTGAAAAGGGCTTTATTCCTTACAAAGGAATTGTAGTTCGAACTAGGCAACCATATTCCATCACCACGAAGGTTCAGGAAGGGATCAGCAATACATTATTGACAAGTAACAATATTTATATGAAAAGCATTGCATTAGGACAGATGCAGGAGGCGTAACAGCTGATAATACAGATAAGGATACACATACGTAATGAAAAATAGGCGTAATACAGGCGTGTACTAGAAACGTCATTTAAAATGATGTCACAAGTGGGTGAATCCATAAGAGAATCCTGCAGTGTCAGCAGAAATATTTGGCAGAGATGCGCGCGCAGCCGCATGACGTGTGATTGACGTGCAACTAGAGGGTGAAGGGGAATTGGCATTTAGCTCTACATATGGAGACAGAAGTCTGGGGTGTCAGGACAACCTAGTCCTAAATCATATCTAATATCTTGTGTTTAAGGAACCATATTATCTGTAAGGAAAGGTCTTCTCGGACAGATCCTATTCTATACTGACTGTTAGTGCGTGTACAAGCGTCTATGTGTCTACATGCGATGCGAGGGGGGCAGGAATCTTCCATAGGGCTATGAATTACTTGCAAAAAGACAGCGAGGCCGGGCCCTTTGCTCGGTAGCTGGAAGGATGTTTACCTAAACTACTAGACAGGAATGCATTGGATGAGGAGCGGAGCAGATAACTTGAAGGCTGAATACAGTTTTTTTGGCAGGCAACAGGCCGCGTCAGGCACCGTTAGCCGCGCAAGGAGTAAGACAAAGTTCACGGACACGGATGCAGGTCCAAGCTGGAGCATTTCAGAGGCAGAAGCAGAAAAGGCTTGATGGCAGAATTCAGGGCCTACTCGCCTGAACTACAAAACTAGAAAAGTGGACCATATAAAGTCGGTGGCCTTTCATACTTAGGAATGGAATATTCGACCCATTCATGGCGGATCTGAAAGAGGGCATGTTGACGTTGGACGCACATGTATTTGCGTCTTTATAGCTGGAACTGGAGGGAACATACATGTACTTATAGCATGTACATGGAGCCGTTGGGGTCTAAGATAGGGGACACAATTGACCATAAAAATTCATATTTCCACAGAGGAATGAAAAATAAACAAACAGCGATGGGCAGGTGGTGTTGAGTGGGAACGGCACAGAGCGGAAGCCCCCTAAAAAACATACAGCTTGGGTGCTAGTCAAGTAGCGATGGTGGGAGATGGTGGTGTGAGGACAGCACAGGAGTAATAAAAGGAACTAACGGTGGTGCAAAACTAAGGGTGTGTGAGCACAAAGGGAACAAGCTTGTGAGTGGTGCGCGCTCGCGTGTGCTGTAAGGAATGCAGCTGCCATCGTGCCCGCCACTGCACGTGAAAGTGAAACCTGATCCAAAGCAGATGGCACCCTGCGCGCTCCCGAGACCCCTAGTCCATGGGAGTGAAAGTTTTGAGGAAAGGCGGGAAATGCACCCGTCTTTGGCCATTTGCGTGCTTTCAATTAGTGAAAGCCGCATGCAAAGGGACAATGGGATGTGTGGGAGGAGGCACACCCACACAGAGAAGGCTCTTGGAGGTGTGAAGTGATTCCAAGAGCCCTCTCCTAAATTAGCGCATGCGCGATATTCTAGGCGAGACCTGAAAACGGCCATTAAATAACATGAAAGTTCATCAGACAATCAGTGCAAACATAAGAGAGCAGGACGTACTTTCCTAAAGTTGCGACCCCTCCCTCCCCCCCAACCGAAAGAGAGGCAAAATACATCATGCTTGTTGTAGTGCTCAAGGAGCCTTACTAAATGCAATGTGCCTTGTGGAGCCAATGAGTCGCCACCCTAAGGACCCAGCTTTCAACATAGTTTCGATCATTGGGGACTGCCAGCCTCCTGTCCATTAGGTTAATCTGAAATCTTGTCAGCATAAAACGATGGGAACAATTGCTGAGAGATATGGTTCAATTCCAGGATACATTTTCAAAAGAACATGCCCACATACAGAAGGCTTCAAGAGTTATCTTCCTCTCTACAGAAGAAAGTGCCGATGGGCCCAAGCCAGGTCAAAATTTACAAGAAAATGTGGGTATTTAAATTGGCATGCCTGCCCAGCTTGGCAAAGGAATCCATGACCAATTTCAAACAGGGAATAGTGTATCATTTATCTAAGACATTCAATTAAAGGAGCCCTATTCAGCTTGCACTCAGGTCTGACCCAGAGTAGTAATCCTCAGTAGGGTACAAAGAGCTATAAAATCACAGAGACAATTAAGGCTCAATTCCTGATGCAGGACATGGGAAGGGTGGACAGAAGAACACACATGAGCCTTCTACAAAAAGTATTTTCTGCAGATTACATGTTGGACACATCCAAGTAACATGAAATATCGGAGTCATATGCAACTAAGGGCAAACTCTTCACCTTATACACTTTCAGCAGGGCATCCATTGGCTTCTTGCCCAACCTGGAAGAGTGGACGAAAACAGAGGCAATAGTCCTTAGATGCACATTCTTTTTATTCTGTAAAGAGAAGGCCAGGCACCTACACTATCAAAAATGACCACTAAGTACGGAAAAGAACTCACCATGGTAATTTAATTTCCTTGTACAGAAAAGGTTCTGGTCCTAGAGACAAAAGACTTTTTAAAGTTGATGTGCAGGTGTAATGCATGCATAAAAGCCACAGACAAATATACAAATTTTTAGAGACCCAACACAGTCCTGGAAGTAGCATCGCCTGCGTATATAACTGCAGGTATTAAGTGGTTCCTGACTTTAGAAAGATCTGTAATGCCTGTAAGCAAATAAGTTTGTAATTTGTTTATATACGGCAAAAACGAAAATGGGACCAAAATACATCCCTGGTGAACCTCGTTCCTAACATGGCAGCATCCGTTCAAGAGCCACCAGTATTGTAGCGACCAACTGTTGACATATTCATGTTTAGATCTCTCAAAAATGAACTATATTAGGATCCACACCCCAAAGACAAGAAGATATGCTATAGTTTCACCTGACTGACCCAGTAAAAAGCCAACGTGAGGTCAATGACAGCCATATCGATAGAACCTCTTCTGGATACTGTATACTTATTAGTGTTGAGACACAAATGTATGCACTGATCAACTATGCCCAAGCCAGGTCTAAAAACTCCACCCAGTATGGTAACCTCTTAAGGAGAACCCTGCCCGTTACTTTCACAACAGAATCAGTCAGTGAAATGGGCCTTATAGGAATGGTGGATGTTTTTATTACCCTTATTGATACCCAGTATAATATTAGAAGTGAACCATCACTAGCAGGGTCATTGAGAGTTTGGGTAAGCAGAGGGACCCACACATCAGGGTCACTATGTATATATCAACTGGAATCCCACCTGAACCAGGGGCTTTGCCTATCAAAAGCCACAAATTAGCAACTTTCATTTGCTCCAAGGTGATGACTGGATTAGAGCAGCCCAAGTGCTGAGGTAACACCACTGTATTGTGGCTATTGAGCGATGCATTAAAGATGGCTTCAAAGTGCCTCAGACAATGGTCATGGGAAAGAACAGGCCAAACCTTTATCACAGCCAGAAAAAATAGGGATATTCATAAATTCCCAGAACTGGCACTGTTTGCCAGGCAGGTGGCTTGTAAAAGCTGATCTCACACCTCAATCATTCTGACTTTTTTCTGCTTTCACAACCCCATTGCATAGCTTGACCCACATGAGGCAATTAAGGCTGTTTCTTCTGGCCATAAGCTGAGAGCCCTCTTTAAATGTTGGTGACCTGTGGAACAGTTTTTTCAAGCCACCTATTTATAGGTAGTAGTGAAGTCCGATCTTGGATGGTCAAAAATCAAATTCTTTTTGCTAATTGTGTCAAAAGTGGCCCAGAATATCCTGAGCTGGGGAATCTTCTGTCTTCAGCGAGCATGTTTGCTGGACTTGATCCTTTCTGCAGGATCATCCCCAGACTTTTCCCGTCACTCCTCCATTGTTTGCTGTGCTTTTGCTAGCTTTAAGATTTTGCTCACTTTACAATTGCTCAGCAGTGCTAAAGTTGTTGAGCTATCTTCTTAGAACATGATAGAATTAGTTTATACCCAATTGACACATTTAATTTACTTGTAAGACCCTAGCAAAGAGGCACTACGTGTGCCCTGGGCCTGTAAGATAAATACTACTAGTGGGCATGCAGCACTGACTGTCCCACCTACTTAAGTATCAATTTAAATATGTCTCAGGCCTGCCATTGCACCCAATGTGTGCAGTTTAAAACTGCGATTTTGACCTGGTAATAAGACTTTTTGCCAAGCCCAAACCTTCCTTTTAAATACATATACTTCACCCCCTAGGTTAGGCCCTGGACAACTCAGAGGGCAGGGTGCAATGTATTTAAAAAGTATGACATGTACTTTTAAGCTTTACGGGAACTCTTATAAAGTCACTTTCAGTACTGCAAGACCTACCTCTTCCATAGGCTAACATATGAACTACCTTATTACATTTAATTGGTTGTAATTTCCAAAAGGGAGCACATAATTAGTTCATGTTTGGTGTCTTTGGAATTGTAATGGAAAGTCGGATTTTACAATACAATTTTGAAAATGCTGCTTTTAGAAAGTTGACATTTTCCTGCCTTAACCATTTAGTTCCTGTAGTCTGTCTTTGGGTCACATGACTGGGTGTAGCTGACAGTTGGGCTTTGTGTATTCCTCTCAGATAGCCACATACAATATAGAGCTTAGGTGTGCCTGGATGGGCCATCAATGGCAGGAGGGGAGGGTGGAGCTAGGCACAGAACTTCTTAATAGGGGTGGGTGAAAATTCCACTCCATCGGCAGGGTTTGTGGAGTTTAGTCTAATACGCATTCTACTTGATATGCAGAGCTCCAGCAAAACTCAGGGCTGTGTGGTGGAGTTTTTTTCTTGCATGTGGCTCACCAATGGTAAGTTGGCAAGCGCAAGCCAGAATTTGCATCCTGTAGTGTAATTTCGGATGCCTCTCCTTCAAGAATTCTCAACACAGTAGGTTACGGCAGGTCACGACCATTCACATTGAGAAAGCTGCTTCTTGATCACAAAATCTACTCAAGAAGCAGTAAGAAGCAGCACCCTCTGGCATGACACATGGTGCAGTTTGTGCTGATTTTACAGCACAAAACAAGCTCCCAGCACTAAAAATCTGCATGAGCAGCGTGAAGTGCCGAATTCTGTCAACTCACTGGTCTCCACTAAATCATACAGAGGATTTTAGTGGAGGGTAGAGCTTGTGGGGTTTACTCGACGGAATTTCACTGAGTTACATAAAACCTCCACAAGATTCCGCAAAGTTCCTCGAGCCAGGAGAATTCAGCATGTTGTGCTGATTTTTAGCGCTAGAAGTTTGTTCCGCGCTGTAAAGTCAGCACGAATGGCATCTTGCAGCACACCAGAGGGTACTCCTTCTTTCTGCCACTCGAGTAGATTTTTTGCCAGTTTCCTCAACAGGAATTGTCTCAACCTTGTGTTCATCCAACTTAATGTTGGTGAGTCATGCCTGTGAAAAAAGTTTTGCCACGTAGCACAGAATTTTCCACCCCCACTTGTTTTTAATGCAACTCTGCGAGTTAAGACCACCCCTACTACTTCCACTTGAATAAGCTGCATCCAACCTCTACACAAAGGGCTGCACACCTCCTGTTAGCCTGGAGTCAGGCTAGGGATAGCAGGATGCCTGGTAACTTCAAAGGGAGTTTCTAGAAGTTTCTCCCACCTTTCATCAGAATGACACCCGGTATACATTTTGGACTCCAGACAAAAGGTTCTCGAGTATACTTTTTTGACCTGTGGATACTCTGCCAGGAAGAAGGACTTCTGTGCTGCTGAAAGGACTGCCACTCTCCTGGACTGCTGCTCTGAAGGACTGCTGCCCTGCTGTGCACAGCTGCTGCGCTCTTGCCTGTGTGAGAAGGACTAAATCTGAATCAGTTGAACCCAGGACTACCAGAGTGACTCCAGAGGCTAGCTGGCTGGCCTCTTGACTTGAGCCTCAGGGACAGAAGGCTCCAACAACCTTGACCCCAGCACGTGGGCTCTACCATCTGTGAGTATGCCCTTCCAAGTGGTGCCACCCCAGTCCTGGACCCTTGGAAGTGGGCCTAAGTGCTCTCCCTGCCTCTGTGGATCCAACAGAACCAATGCATCTCATTCATTGCACGGCACAACCCGAGCAGAACTGACATATCACCACTGCTGCATGCATCAGAAGTGCTGCAAAGTCCCACATCGCAGCCTGTTGTCCTATTGGAACAGCCACTGCGCAAGGCATCCTCAGTGCAGGCCCTCACATCCCTCATCAAGAGCATTTTGACAACAACACCGGACTCAGCATCGCAGACTTGCAGCTCCTCAGAACCTAACCACCGCCTGACTGTGCAATGCATCTTTGATGCAGATCCTCACAATGCTCCACAAACCAGGATTGAAGGTAGTTTGTTCAGCGGACGTAACTGGGTCCCTGTAGCTGGCCATGCTCCATTGCAGTTGGCCTGAAATTGCGACTTTGTCCCAGTTCAGTGTGACCGGATATACACAGCTGGCGTTTTGTCTTTTTTAGCACTATTTTCACTAAAATCTTTGAACTTGCATATCTCCAGTTCTACTGATTGGATTTTAGTAAATTTGGTGTTGAATTATTGTTTTTAGAAATAACTCTATTCTTCTAGCTTGGTGTGGGGTCCTGTTTGTGTTGTGTTTTTCACTTCATTACTGAACTGTTGCACAAATACTTTATACATTGCCTCTAAGTTCAGACTTTACACATTGCCTCTAAGTTCTGTGCCAAGCTACCCGAGGCTTGAGCACAATTTAATTTAGGGTTTTCTTGTGCCTCACTCTGACAAAGATTGTCGTTGCTGCTTGACCAGGGCTCACACCCCAGTTACCCAACAACCCAATTTCGACTTGGAGTAATATAACAACTGATTATAAGGGTGACTATTAAAATATTGTTTTTTCTAAAGACTTCCTCAAGATCTGGGGCAGTCTCTAGAAACCCAGTATGGTAACAAAGAGATCGCAGTAAGGGTACACTGGATGCCTACCCCAGAACCCGTGGTGCTACCACATGCAGCTAACATAAGCACTTAGCAATGTATCCTAATTTTCAATTGGGAGCAGTCTTCCCTCACTCCCTTCAAAACTCGTGGTACACTACCAACAATGACCACACATAGAGTTGCGTTGGTGGCAAATTTAAGGCTGCACCTTCAGGTATGTCACCCAAACCTCTACAACATAAATGTGAGAAGGCCTGGGGGACATTGACCATAGCGGTGGCCAGGGAGAGAAGGGGGTAGCCAGAAACAGGCACATTAGGTGCAAGGGCCACTAGGGTTACAGCAGAAGAAATAGCCATTGTTTCAGAATACAACCCCAAAAAGTCACACTTGCTCCCATCAAAGATATGTGAAGTAACCCCAAAGGGGTAGCATATCTTGTTAGCTTTGCCATGCGACAAGCCCACATTAACTGATCTAATAATGTCAGGTTCTATCAGCACAAACAAGGCTGTTGGTAGGGTTGCAAGACCCTCTTCAATAGTGAATAATCTTTATATACATGTATCAAAACAATTTTCCAAAAGGTTTTCAAATATGGCCACCATTTTGTCCACTAGCCACTTGTGCAAGTTATTATCTGACTTTCTTGGGCTTTCAATGGACACAGGCCACCACCAGTAGAAGGTATTACTAGCCTTGTTCGCATCAATCTAGTTTAAGCCCAGCATTCTTTTTCCGTTTACAAGCGGGAGGGTTGGTAGCCAATAAATAACGTCTATGCCCTCTATATAACCACTGGTCTGATACCAGACTGAGGAATAAAGCTGTGAAAATCAAACTCTAAGAAGCTGGTTGAGTGTTATTTGGCCGTACTGTTATTAATAAAAGGTAAATTGGAGGGTAAAATGTCTGCATCCCCAAACGGGAAGGGAGGTGCATGCTCATGACCAGGTAAACTCAATTCTTCTCCCACAGTGGTAATTTCATCACTAAGGGCATTCACAGCCAAGGTTAAAGAATTCATAATGGTGGATTTATTTCCTGACCCTTTCAGGGACCCATTAGGTATTAGAGGCAGCATGCAACTTACATTTGTCCATCCTGGCAGTGGCACAAGAATGGAGCAAAAGAATGGGCGCCTGGGCCGATCTCGCACAGGCACCAATGGGCCGATTTATGCCTGGTCTTTGCTCGTGCAGAGCCCGGGCGCTTCCCACGCTGCGGGACATAGAAACGCACTAAAAGTGCTATGGCACCTCCTCCAGCCACCCAACACCTAACAGGATCATGTCGAATAATGTTGTAAGTAGCAAGCAGGCAAAGCATTCTGCACTGCTGGGCAAAAGAGAATGCTATAAGCCCTATGGCCCCTCATCCAGTCCCTCCTCCTGCCACTCAATGACCACCAGGATCCTGGGCCTTGGAGTCCAACAACAAAGGGAGCGGGTAGAAACTGACAAAGCTTTCCCATTCCATTATTTATTTGTAGAGTAATACTTAACACTATAGAACTACTTCACAGAACAGTAATGTTGATACAAGTTGGTAGTGAAACAACCTTGCAATGCTGGTAGGTTGATGGTACATGTGTAACCAAGCAAGTTAAAGTGTGATCCATTTTGTGATCAAGCACGTGCATGATCATGTGTGCATCAGAGTGAAGGAGTGATAATGTGAGAGTGTTTCTCTGACTGAGGGAACAGTGTGCAAGTAAGTGAGCGCGGAGGTGAGTGAATTTGTGAGTGAGTGACTGATCTTGTGAAAGAGTGAGTGCATATTCATGAGATTGCATTTGTGAGCCAAGGAAATCATTTTTTAGTGACTCATCACATTATTGCCTATTTAGTTACTCAACAACGTCAGTGCTTGAGAAGAGACACAACCATACCAAGTTGAGCATGTGCCTTACAGTTAAAAGTGGCTGATCTTACTATGTTACATGAACTTACACTCAAACTTTTCTTGACCAATTTGGAGAATGAAAATTTAGCGATAATGAACACTTCTCTGTTCAGAGCTTAGGTGTCTTGCCAGTGCTTAAGTGGGATTTGTAATCTGAGAGAAGTGACACATATCCCAAATCAAGTGCTTTAATTTGAGCATACCACATTAAATTTGAATCTGGACACTACAGGAAGCTAATTGAAGTAAAATATCAGGTTAGCAATGTAGTTCTTTCCCTAAGCCCTTGACCCAGACTTCTGTGGTTGATGTAACTGATAAGCTAAAAAGCCACATTATTTCAGTAGTTACGTTTGGCGTTGTTATGATTCAAGAAATATACATCTACCGTTCCCTGGGATATAACGTTCAATATTTTTCAGCTGGTGAAACTGTTTGAAAACAGAGCGAATATTTGGACTAGTGAGGTACTAATGCCAGTTACAGCCGCTTTTCAGTGGTATTCCCATATATTTACATGTTCCTCCCCATGGGTTTACAAACAAAAAACTGTAGAAGCCCACTAAAATTGTTTATATTGATAGCTGTCATTTTCCCAATATTAATCTGTAAATCAATATGTGTTATTCCTACCTTCCTTAATTAAAAGTGGCCAGTTTTTTTAATGCCCTTATTAAGAGTTGATGTTAACATATGTCATCGGTTTGATTATGATCTTTAAAATCTTCAGAGGTTCCTATTTCGGTGCAGTTATGGTTAGGAAACATTCACGTCATAAATGTGGCCATTACATTTAGTTACAGAAACCATAATTCGATCCAATGTCATGAAAATCGTAACTCTCCTAACAATGGAATTTGGTGTAAACCTGTTTAGTAGTATTTGAGTTAGTGGCTTTTACATTACAAAACATTGTTTAGTGGGCTTCCAAAGGTTAATCACTATTTTGTGTAAACCAGTGATGCCAGCACAAGTGGAACAGTGGTGTATAGAAACTTGAAGGCTCCCCCTGCAAGGTACATGGAGGGGCTCCCTCTGGACTCAATCAGGAGCTCTAAGACCAGAGTACTGTGCTGAGGGGGCCCCTTACTGCTCGAGGCCCCCCACACCCCAGGGGCTTCGGGGGTCTATGCTACGCCACTGATTACTGGAAATAATGAGTGGTGTTCCTGTTTTTAGGCTGCATGACTTGTGCCTTCTAAACATCTGCCTTTCTCACCACAGTGTAAACAGAAGTATGGCTACATTTATTCCCTGCAGTTTCCTTCAAGACGGTTTTTTTTTTGTGTGTGTGAAAATTATGGTTACATGGCAGCCAAGGCCGGACTGGCCAGGCAGGCAAAAGGGCAATTACCCCGGAGGCTGTATTCCCATGAGGCCAGTTTTGACACTTGCAGGCCGGTATTCCACCTCCGGGAGTGGTGGTGCATGCTACGGATCAGGCGAAACTTGAAAGAGTTGCTCTGGTTCTAGCATTCAGCAGTGAACAAGCAGCCCCTGCTGCATAATGAATACATCTCGGGCCCATATTCTGTTCTTTTATGCAAGTATTAGGAGTCTTTGTGGCGGCGCCACTATGAATGCCATTGTATGACGTACAAGTTATGACTTATTGTAGAACAGATATCCGTGCACAAACCTAGAACTTTTTGAGCCATTAGAATGCTGGGTACTAGATCAAGTTCCACAATTTCCAAATGTACAAGAATCAGAGTGAACACTCAACACTAAAATAGGGGTTTGGGTGAGCACTGCTTATAAGAATAGAGCAACCAGACTGTGTTCCCATCTGTAATGCACGGTGCACATGTCATCTAGTTTTAAAGTTACTAATCTTAAAACTTAGAATCCATGGTTCAATCCCACGTTTTTTGATTGGCTATATGGCCGTGTGATTCTAGGGAATCCCTTTCTGACCTTGTGGTTCAGATTTAATTATCTTTAGGCTAAATTATGTAAAAAACAACATAATTAGTTTTCTTTTTGAGAGACCCTTTTTACACACACACACAATTTGAAAAGTATTACTGTAAACCATGCATTTTTTCTAATTGTTGTAAAAAGTGGTATATTTTGAAACTTTCAAAAGATTATGGTGTAACTGGGATTTGACATTATTGTTTCCCATTGTTAACATACTCCACAAATTTAATGTACTTTCCAATTACTCAGTACAAGAAAATGATATTGTATAGTTATTCTACTTTTTGTATGTTTATGTCATGTTTGACTTCGTTGCATTTCCTTCAAAATGTTTCCTTTGTATATAAAGTTATTTATATTTCCTTAAAAATGGATTTCATTAAAATTAGATTTGCATGATTTGGTTTCCTCCTTTGTGTTTCTCAGTTCTCGTTTTTCCATTAATTCACTAGAGGGAATAGTGTTCTGTAAGAATGCGATAACCATATGAGCAGTCTGGATATTTTGCCTCCAATATGCCTGGCAAACTTTTGCTGAGATTCTTTGTAAGGGCAAGAGGGTTCCAGGATTAGACCAGCTTGTCGCCAGAGCACTATGAAAGGAACATTTATTTAAACCTAATCAACATATTATGTATAGACCTATGTATAGCTTGTTCATTTGTTAGGTCAAATGCTATAAGTTAGGGTTAAATGAGAGACTTCAACTTTGGCTACCAGCCCAAGTTGGATACGCCATTCGTAAAATGATATTCTACAAGCCTTGCTGCTAGCAGTTTAATATATTTGGTGTAAGGTGAAAAACAACCCTTTAGAGATAATTCTCAGAATAAAAAAAAACTCCAGCACAAGTGCTTGCTATATTTTTGCAGCCAATGTGCCAGTAAGGGACAATAGAAAGTAACGAAGTAAGCAGGTTTTTTCCCACTCATTTTTCATGTATGTATGGGACAAGCTTATCACAAGAGAATAGCTTGAGCCGAGATTTAATTCATATTGTAAGTGTAGGCAATTTACTTTCAGATCATAACTGGTGGCACTAAAAATGGGCGTTGGTATCATATTGCTACTTTAGGCACCATTACCAATGTCCAATTACATGGTATGCAATTATTTAGCATTGCATTTACCAACATATAGCGTAATGGATGTCCAGAAAATACTACTGTTTTATAGTAAAAATTGTAAAGTGACAGGCTGCGCATTTTCAATTTTTTTTTTTTTTTTGCATAGTTCGTTAAAACCATTACAGCAATACAAAAATATTTCATTTCAAAACAATTTTTACGTATAAAACTCCATACTTCTAAAAACATTAAAATTCATTTTTTAAAACTGTGCTGTGATTGTGCAAATTTACTAATTTAGTGTCTAGTTTTTTGGCACATTATTTCCGGCTGTGCACAACTAATTTATTCTCCAATATTTTCGATTTAAGTCTGTATATTCCTTTATGTATCAAAAGTTAATACATACAAAATGAGGTGTTTGTAGCTCAGGAATAGAGCTCATTAGTGCTAGACATTGAGCTCCTCCTGTTCCTGCGTTTTTCCCATATGACTGGGTTTGGGTATTTGTCAATAACTAGTTTTCTGGCATTGATTATTAGCATGAGGAAATAGATCTGTTTTGCATTTTAAAAGGAGAATAATAATCATGTTATGGTTATGTAATCTAAAATATTCCTTTTTGCATTAAAATCCCGCAAGTATTATAATAGGATATGGACCATTCCTAACCAGACCTCTTTCTTAGTCTTCAATAAATTACATAAGATCTGAAAATTGCAAGATGCAGGGAGATCAACATTTGTATTATAAAAGTTAATTATTAGTGTTTTAAACCACCAATAGTCAAAGTAATAATATGTAAATAATTGGATGAGTATCTCCCTGCACCCTCTTTACAGGAATCTTTATAAATGCTAATTGAAGCACTAATATGTATTCTTCTGATAATAAGTTTAAGTTTAAGCTGTGCTTGTTCTACTCCCCGCCTTTGACGCGCAAAAGAACCCAATTAGCACAGCCTCTAATGCTGAACTAGTATCAAAGCCACTGATTAACTATGAAAAACAATTGTCTTAAAAAAGGTGTATAGAATGGATTGAAATAGTCACCTTTTAACTATTTTATTTTATTTTTGATAAAACAAGGGCGAATAGTTCATATCCCAGCTTATTATTTAAGCAATGATTTTGTTTTTTACTGCTCTGTGCTTTTTCTTTGAGTGTCCTTTAAACCTCTAACCACACCATAATAAAGGATGTGATCAGATTCCTTCCCAGCATTAAAATCATTCTTAGATGAACAGGTGACTGAGAGCTTGCCAGGGATTGAACACTCATATCATGTTTGTTTTTTGAGTTTGCCTCATTCTGGGCAGTGTAAACACTAGGAGGAAGTCCAGTGTTCACTAGAAACACATTATCATCCCACAAAATACGTTTGGGTGACTTAAGGACCCTGATTGGACACAGGGGAGACATTGATTATAAATGTTCAATGGTGCTCAGTGTGTCCATAATTTATTTTTAAACAAGAAGAAACTTAATTTCAATGTTAACCATCATCACCTTAATTTTTTTTGCAGAAAGAAATCTGTAATGTTAACGAGCGAGTAGTTCGACTTCTTTATGCCACCCTCTCTCACTATCCTATATGTAGTGGGTCACTTAATCGAACGGGACCCCATGTTGTAAATGTGCTGTGCAATAAGTAGTCCTGGGCGAAATATTAATTATGTCTCCCTAATTCATGTAATTTCGTGAATTTCAAGTTAAACTTGTTACGCAAAATTCCCAAAATGACTCCATTATGCCACTTTGCATTATTCATGGTAAAAATGTTCTAAACCAGAACGTGAACTGCTGTTAGTCACAATGCTTTTGTTCAAATATGTCCTTGCTCGCAAACTTGTCATATGGACACATCTTGCACTTAAATGAAGTGTGAAATGACAACTTCATTTCGTGCAATGTGTAATTTTGCGTAATTTTTGTGAAATTTGGTATAATTATGCCAAAGCAAATGAACCAAATTTTACACACCACTGGCACTAAGGTCTCTATAATCAGTGGCATACATGTAGTAAAATCAGTGCTAAGGAACAGCTTCTGAGAGTCACCCCTTAGTTAGTTCAGAGGCTGAAATACGCACTTTAGTCAGTCCCACTGTGCAGTGTTGGTTCGGTCTTAGGTTTGTGTTATTTCATAATGGATGCCCCCTCCTTACTAGCTCCATAAAACATTCACTAGACTTAGATGAAAAATGTCTTTTACCCCTGTAGCATCTTTGTTCACAGGGGGAGCAGCCTTTAATTCCCCCTGACTGGATAGTTGTGCCAAATGATGGACGTTTCTCAGTAAAATCACTAAAAGCACTATAATCTCTGGATGTATGTCTGAATGTACTCTTCTCTGCCAACACCCTGAAGACTCATTAAGGGGCACTGAATCCTTAGTGCTCAATATGTCAGGATCTTAGGCAGGTAGCGCCTACCTACTCTGGGAGTGGACTACAACTCCCATCAGGCCAATGGAAAGGAGGGGCCTGATAACGAACGGCAAATACGCATGCAGGTGTGTGTAATTCCTTTGAGGTTCGGCGTTTCTCGTGCCCGCGAGAGATTAGCGTCTGCCGGTTGCCACTCTGTCCTGTTCCCGATTCGCGCTGAAGGAAGTGCGTTTCCTGCTCTTGTTTTCCCAGACTCAGCCGGCGTCCTCCCACAGACAGGGTGAGTTGAATCGATAATCTCAATTCAGTTATTGCTTGCTATTGTATGAACGGTGCGGTGGCCAGGAGTTTCCCCACCTGCACATCTCCTTGTTTTTGGGCAAATTCCTGGTAGAGCTGAATGCAGTGGTAAAGGTTAACCACGCATTACCATTTCTATTCCTTCCTTTGAGGCATTTGAAAGCAATACTCTGCAGACGCGGAGTACCATTATCCTGTTTAGAGCGGAATGCAGTGGTGAATGGTTAACCACGCATTACCTCCTCGTCCAGTCTTCCTCGCCACAGTAATATATATATATATGAGCCTCCGGCTCCACACAGAACTCCAAGTAAATAAAAGAGCAGCGCTCTAGTCTCCCCTCCCTCCTCCAATATGGCCCCCAGTGGCTTCAGCCAATCCTATAAAAGGATACAAACAAACCAGCTCGATCTGTTCTTTTTTTCTGCACTTCTCCGAGTGCTGTGTACCTGATGGTCAGGTGAGTGGGGCTGGGGTCCTGCTTGAGCAGCCCCGTTTTGTCCTAGGGTATCAAGTTTGGGGGAAGTAGTTGTTTGTATTGCTTTTTGTTAAATTTGTTTTTCCCCCTTCTTCTGCCTTCACGCCTCTGGTCCTGCTTGAGCGGACTTTTGTGGCGTTTGTTTGTGATATCATCTCCCGACCGCGCGTCCGTCTGAGCGGACGTAGCGTGACCGGGTACGTTTGCTCTGGGGGCCGGAGGCTCCCGGTCGCATTCCTACCTGCTGCCGGGACCGAGTGAGATTGCTGTGGGGGCATGACTCCCGATCGCATTACTTTTCTGCTGCGGTTCTGGGCAGGTTCTTTAGCTGCGGTGGGGCGGCTTTCGGATCTAACTCCGACCTCACGCAACGGTCTCTGACTGTCTATGCGCATGCGTGCGGCAATTCTTCCGGCATTTATATTGTTTTTAGGCATGCATGGGCTGGCTTGTATGGTTGCCTGGCAACCCCGGGGCCTTTTATACCAGGTGTGTTGTCTTCTTCTTGCCTGTAATTGAATCACTCGTCCACTTGTGTTTAGCTGTGATGGAGCGTGGTTCTATGGATGATACTGCTCCTGATCCCTTGGTTGTGGCTTCTGGTTCTGTTATGCAGATCCCGTCTATGGACTTGTTACAGCGGATGATAAATTCTGCTGTGGCTGCTGCACTACAGGGTCAGGTTCCTTTTCCTCCTGCGAAGAGGGCTAAGGTTGATGACGCTGCTGCTGCTGATTCTGAGAATGAGGAAGAGGTTGATGTCAGGGGTCGCTTTGTGCAGGGTGCTGACCTGAAGGAGGTGCTGGGTCACATTCGCGAGAACTTGGTATTTCCTGCTTCTGTTGTTCCTCTGGAGGACGATCTATTTGCACAATATCAACGTCCTGAACCGGATTCTTTGCCTCTCCACTCTTCGGTCTTGAAGGTCTTGGAGAATGAATGGAAGGATGTGGACAAGGGTTCCTTTCCACGATTTTTAAGTAAGAGGTACCCGCTGCAGGATTTTGCTGTGAAATTCCCTTCCTCGGTAAAGGTTGACTCCTTGTTGGCTAGCATGTCGTCTCATGGGACTGTGGTTTCGGAGGATTCTTCTCCTGCTGACCCGGTTGACCGTAAGGTGGATGGTGCGGTGAAACGCACTTTTGCGGCTGCAAATTTTTCTATCAGGGCTGCTGCCTATTCATCTTACGCTATACAATCCTTGCTTAAGGATTTTCAGTCTCTGTCGGAATTGTTGGACCAGGGAGAGGATGTTTCTTCTACCCTGGCTATGATGGAACAACAGGTTCGGCTGCTTTCGGATGTCTCCTTTGACTCTTTAGGAGCGGCGGCTTCTGCGGCTGGGTCTTCGGTGGCTGCGAGGCGCCAGTTGTGGCTTTGTTCCTGGAAGGCTGATGCTGCGCAGAAAAGCCTCCTGATGAAGATCCCATTTTCTGGGGTTAAACTTTTTGGGTCACCTCTGGATGACATGGTGAAGAAAACGGCGGAGGACCGTAAACTCCTGGCTCCTGAGAGGGCGAGTCACTTCCGTTCATTTGGTTCTCAGCGGGCTTTTGGACCTTCTAGGAGGGGTCGGGCTGGTCAGCCCTTTCGTGGCAGGGGGCGTGGCCGGGGTGCTCCTTCCTTTGGTAAAACCCGGTTCTCCGGTTCATCTTCCTCCTCCACTCCTGCACCGAAGTCATGACTGGATCGCTCCTGGTTTGGGTCCGGTTGGGGGTCGCCTCAGTTTCTTCCTGGATTCTTGGAGAATGACTGTATTGGACAAATGGGTGCTGCAGGTGGTTTCAGAGGGCTTGTGTATTGGATTTATCCAGACTCCCCCAGACTGTTTCAGGGCCACTCCTTGTCCCAGAGACCCTGTAAGGAGATTGGCGCTTTTGGACGGCATCGAATCCCTGGTGGTCAAAAGGGCAGTGATTCCTGTTCCCGTAGATCAATTGGGGTTGGGTGTGTATTCCATCCTGTTCCTGGTGTCCAAGCGCACTGGGGATCTTCGGCCAGTGATGGACCTAAAGTGGTTGAATGCTTACGTCCCTCACCAGAAGTTCAAAATGGTTTCGCTTCCATTGATCCTTCCTCTGATTTCTCATGGCGACTTCCTTGCATCAATAGACTTGAGAGATGCTTATCTGCATATCCCTGTTCATCCAGACTCTCAGAGATTTCTCCGGTTTTGCGTGCTGGGTCGTCATTACCAGTTCCAGGTACTGCCCTTTGGGCTCTGCTCTGCTCCCAGGGTCTTTACTAAGGTTCTGGCTCCTCTTATTGGCTATTTGCATGGGGAGGGCATTAGTATTTTTCCTTATCTAAACGACATTTTAATTTCTGCTTCTTCTCTTTCTAAGGCGGTGTTGCATGTCCAGAGAGTGTGCCATGTCCTGGAGCATCATGGGTTCCTCGTGAATGTACCGAAGTCCTCCCTGGTTCCTGTGCAGGAATTGACTTTCATTGGGGCTCTGTTCAAGACGCAGTTGGGGATGGTGTTCCTGCCCCCTCCCAGGATTCTGTCCCTGGTGTCTGCTGTTCATGCCCTGTTAGGGCTTTCTCCTCCTGTGAGCCTATGGTTGAGGGTTCAGGGT
Source organism: Triturus cristatus (assembly GCF_964204655.1). Lineage (NCBI taxonomy): Eukaryota > Metazoa > Chordata > Amphibia > Caudata > Salamandridae > Triturus > Triturus cristatus. Next base: position 293,172,215 of record NC_140593.1, on the reverse strand, counting down.
CTAATGTCGGCGTCATTGTTGACGGTGCCGTGGGCTCGCCTCCACATGTACCCGGTGGTGTCCCACATTTTGTCGCATTGGGACCCCTGTTCCCTAGATATGGGTGTTTTGGTTCCTATGTCGGAAGATGTTCGGGTGGTCCTGAATTGGTGGTTGGACGAAGGTCATCTGTCCAGGGGCCGCCCATTTCTGATTGTTCCCACCCACGTGGTCACTACCGATGCCAGCCTGCTGGGGTGGGGTGCTGCTTTGGGGGATTCGACGACTCAGGGGGTTTGGCCTCAGTCGGTATTGTCATGTTCCTCCAACTACAAGGAGCTGAAGGCCGTTCTTCTGGGTCTGTTGGATTTCTCGGATCTTGTTCAGGGTCACCATGTGCAGATCCAAACGGACAATCAGGTTGTGATGTCTTATGTGAACCATCAAGGGGGGTGCAAGGTTCGATCCCTCAGTTGCCTCAGCCGTCGGATATGTTGTTGGGCGGAGGTGCATCTGGAGCCTCTCTCTACCATTTACCTACCGGGCGCGGAGAACACTGTGGCGGATTGTTTGTTTCCTTCCATGGGGTCTTTGTCACTGACGCATGTGATGTTCAGGAGGTTGCGGAGGATGTTTGGCTATCCGATTGTGGACCTGTTTGCTTCCCAGGAAGATGCCAAGATCCGTTGCTTTTGCACGATTATGCCTTGCCGGGATGCCTGGAGAGTGGATGCCCTGTCGTTCCCTTGGCCGACGGGTCTGTTGTATGCCTTTCCACCTGTTCCCCTGATTCCGGCAGTCTTGCAGAAGATCAAGAGGGAGGCATCCTTTGTGCTTCTAATTGCTCCGGGTTGGATGCGTCGCCCTTGGTATCCCCTGCTGTTGGAATTGGCTGTGTCTCCGGGGTGGGCCTTGCCATTCATTCCTTATCCTCTAATGGGTCCTCTTCTTCCTCTGCCTGTGTTCCGTTCCTTGGGTCTGCGGGCCTGGCTCTTGAGAGGGATTTGTTGATGCGAAATGGTTGTTCGATGACTGTGGCTGGGGTCATTCAACAATCCCGGAGGCCTTCTACTCTTAAATCCTACGCGAGGCACTGGGATAATTTTGTTTCTTGGTGTATGAATCGCGAACTGTCGGTGGCTTCTTTGGACCCAGCTCGCATTCTGGATTTTTTAAATGATGGTTTTTTGTTGGGCTTGGCCATTTCGACTCTTCGGGCTCAGTGGGCTGCGATTCGGGCATTCCATGTCCTTCCTTTGGTTTCTGTTTCGCCATTGGTTACTAGACTTTTTAAGTCTCTCTCTTTCAAACGCCCCCGTCCTATCATGTGTCCTCCTCCTTGGGACCTGCCTTTGGTTTTGCGTTCCTTATAGTTGGCTCCCTTCGAGCCATTGGAGTCGGTGGGCTTGAAGTTTTTAACAATCAAGGTGGTGTTTCTTGTGGCGATTGCTTCTGCCAGGCGTATGGGTGAGTTGGGTGCCTTCCTTCGTTCTGCCCCATTCTTCTTGGTTTTGTCAGACCGTGTGGTCTTGCGACCTCATCCTACATTTATTCATAAGGTGGATTCTTATTTTCACAGGTCTGCTGAAGTGGTTCTTCCAATTTTTTGTCCTGATCCTTCCTCGGCTGAGGAATCCCTTTTGCACCTCTTGGATGTTCATCGTGCCTTATTGATCTATTTGTCACGCACTTCTTCCTTTTGCAAAGTGGACAACTTATTTGTGAATTATGGTTTATCGTGTCAGGGCCTGAAACCATCCCTCTCGACGATCAGTCGCTGGATTAAGGAGGTCATTATGTTGGCGTATGCTTCGGTTTCTGAGATTCCCTCACTTCCTGTTCAGGGGCGTTCCACCCGATCTGTTGCTGTGTCTTGGGCTTCCTTCAAAGGGGTGTCCATGGAGGATGTTTGCAGGGCTGCTACTTGGTCTTCCCCTCATACATTCATGTCCCATTACCGTCTCCAGCTTGGGGGTGGGGGTTCTGTTTCATTTGCCTCTTCTGTTCTGTCTGCGGGGGTGACTTGAGAGGTTTTTCTTTTGATTACGGTGTCCCTGTATATTAAATTGTGTTTTTCATTGCACTATTGGTGTGGTCTATTTTCCTTACATGAAGCTGATTGCTTTGGTATCGGCTCATATATATTACTGTGGCGAGGAAGACTGGACGAGGAGGTAATGCCCCGGTTACTTACCGGTAATCTTCATTACTCCGAGTCCTAGTCTTCCTCGCCACAGTATAGTTTCCCTTCCCTCCCGGCCCTGGTGGTGGCTTCATGTCTGCGGCTTGGTTATCAGATCGAGCTGGTTTGTTTGTATCCTTTTATAGGATTGGCTGAAGCCACTGGGGGCCATATTGGAGGAGGGAGGGGAGACTAGCTTCAGTAAGGCTGCATTCTGCCTCCATTCATTTTAAAATTGTATTCGTTTTGGTGTTTACGCTGCTCACATGAGGGAATTGACAGGGGGGAGAAATTGATTTTTATGTTTAAAACTGTGGGAATTTTTAATTACTAATTGTGGAACTTGCCTTTTCGATCGTGCCTTGGTCACGGGGCGTTCGCCTGGGACACGCTCTTCTGGCATTTTTAGCGGCCATCTTGAGTGTGACGCGCGTTTTTCGCGGTCAGCACTCTAGATGTTGCACGCTGTTCCCTCGGCTCAGCCATGCCCTTTAAGTAGACTGCCTGACAGGAAGCGCAGCGGACGAGCGCAGCGGGCGCGCCGACAGCGCGCCGAAGGCGCGCTAAAGGCAAGCCCGTCTGCGCCCGTCAGCGCACTGTCAGGGCATAGGGCATGTCACTCTGCCCGTTCTTCCTCTGAGGTTACCAGTCCCTTGATTTATGCGGCTGATATGCTCAAATCCTTCCAGCCTCCCCGTTGCCCTAGGGAAAAAATCTGCTCTAATCTCCCCTCCTTAGATTATGTGTGCGGCGGATGCGCGTTTCGCTTTACCACAGAGCGCGTTTTAACAGATTCGGGTGCTGCTCCTTTCAGCCCCGGTTCCATTAGCGCCTGCCTTATCAATGCTAGATCCGTGAAAAAGCACTATTTGGATGTGTTTGACCTGATTATTGATAATAATCTGGATATCCTGTTTGTTAGAGAGACTTGGCTTGATGCCACATCAAATCCTCTAGTTAATATGGCTACACCTATAGGATTTAAAGTCCATCGATTGGACCGTGGTATAGGCAGAGGTGGCGGTGTGGCCATCTGGTACAGGGAAAATTGGACCTTCCGAAGTGAAATTTCCACTCTCTGGGGTAACTGCGAGGCATTGCATTTCAGCTTGCAACTCTCAGCCCACTTCACTCTTGGTGGCACTTTAATTTACCGACCCCCTGGCTCAGCTGTGAACTTCTTAGCCCTTTGCAGTGAGGCGTTAGCTGAGCGAGCTTTGAGGTTCTCGAAATATATTTTTCTTGGGGATGTCAATATCCACCTCGATTGCAGTAAAGAGGTAGATTCAGTTGCTTTTCTTGACTCTTTACATCTTGCAAACTTATCCCAAATGGTCGTATTCCCTACTCACCAGGGTGGTCACACTCTTGATATGATTTGTACTAACTTCCCCACTTCTGTCTTGAAGCCGCGCCCTGTGTCATGGTCAGATCATTTCCCCATTTTTTTCTCCCGGGCATTGCATGAAGCTTGGAGACCAACCAGTTGTTACCGCCCGCCTCTTTCATTGAAGATGGTTTCCACCCAGCTTAGCCTCGCGCTTGCTGCGTCTCGACCCATTTTTGGCTCAGCTCTAGAGGCTAATCTTATCCAATTCAATGAGTGGATCACAGGTGCTGTCGCTTCAGTCTCGGCGGCTGGCCAACCCAGGCTGAGAAGAGAGTCCCCTTCTAAACCCTGGTTTACCCCTTTGTTACGGAGTCTTAAGCACAACTGCAAAGTTGCAGAAAGGGCCTGGCGTTCCCGTGGCTATCTGCTCCACGACAAAGTGCTTCTTAGATCTCAGCAAAAACACTATTATAGAGCAATTGGGGAGGCCAAGGGCCTGTACTTCGCTACGCGTATTGAACGAGCCAATAACAACGCCAAGGAGATTTTTGCCATAGTGCAGTCTTTCCTTGCCCCGAGTGCTCAGGTAGCTGTAGCCCCTACATCGGACACCTGGTGCAACACCCTGGCTTCTTTTTTCAAGGACAAGATCATCAGTATCCAGGAGACATTTCGGCCTCTGATGAAGTCGCCCAGCACTGAGCTGGTTTCCACCCTGCCTAAGATCTCTCCACTCTCCTGCTTCTCTGATTTTTGTCCTATCGAGTTAGTCGACTCTCTTAAAATCCTTAAAGCCCTCAAGTCTGGCTCTCCGCACGATCCGTGTGCCGCCAGATTACTTTCTGATCTGGCAGACACCATCAACCCCGAGGTCAACTATCTGGTCAACCAATCGCTTAGGGAAGCTCTTGTTCCCTCGGCATGGAAACATGCTCTAATTCTGCCACTTCTTAAAAAGCCCTCCCTTGATCCTCTGCTCCCAGAGAACTATCGTCCTATTTCACTCCTGCCTAGTTTGGCCAAAGTGTGTGAGAAGGCAGTCACGTTTCAACTGACTAACCATGTTGAGGTGGCTGGCGTGCTTCATTCTGCGCAGTCTGGATTCCGGGCCTCCTACAGTACCGAATCCGCTCTGCTGGAGGTCTCGGAGTCGATTCGCGAGTGTCTGGACGCCGGCGGGAGAGCGGCACTTATACTGCTGGATCTCTCGGCGGCGTTCGACACGGTGCCCCACGCCAACCTCCTCGACCGCCTCTTGGACATTGGAGTGTCTGGGAATGCGTTGCTCTGGATCAGGTCTTTTTTGGAGGGCAGGCTGCAGCAGGTCTGGCTCCCTCCGTGCGCTTCGGTTCCCCTGAAAGTCACCACGGGGGAACCACAGGAGTCGTCACTTAGCCCTCTGCTTTTCAATATCTATGTGACTCCACTGGTTTTCCTGGCGGAGTCCCTGGGGGCTAAAGTGATGGCCTACGCCGACGATACCCAACTGCTGTTTACTTGGAGCAAAGCAGATGACTCGGTGGTTAAACCTCATCAGTGTCTGTCCTTGGTATTTCAGTGGTTCGGAAGTTCTGCTGTTCGGCTCTTTTCCCTCTGAGTTTAGAACAAGACTCTGGCCCTTGGGCTTTCCATGCCCCCCAGCGATCATTGGAGCCATTAAAAACCTCGGTGTTTGGTTTGATGATAACCTGAACTTTGCCTCGCATATAAAAAAACTTGCTGGCACATGCTTTGGGCTTTTGCGGAGTCTTAGGAAGTTTCTCCCCTTGCTCCCAGACAGTGCTAGAGAAACGGTGGTGCGCGCTTTGCTTTTATCCCGCTTAGACTATGCCAATGCCCTCCTAGTAGGGAGCCCTGGTTACCTTGTAACGAAATTACAGGTGGTCCAGAATTCAGCAGCTAGACTTCTGGGCGGACTGTCCTCCCGGCAAAGTGCCCGGGACCAACTGCGGGCACTTCACTGGCTCCCCGTACAGTCACGTCTTAAATTTAAAATGCTGTCAATTGTACAACAAGCCCTCTATGGTCTTGGCCCCAAGTATCTTCAGGTCAGATTCTCCTTTTACATCCCTAGGAGACAGCTGAGGTCTTCCTCACTGCTGCTCATGCAGACCCCTAAATTTGAGCGGGCCCGCTTGGGGGGCAATTCCTTTGCCCGTAGAGCTTGCCTTGCCTGGAACTCTCTTCCCCTGTCTTTGAGGGCCATTCGTGGTCCTCTCTTGTTCAGGAAATCCCTGAAGACCTTGCTGTTTTGATGAATTTCGTGGGATGGTTGCCTTTTTCTGTTGTTAGCGCCGGGACACTCCCGAGTATCTGTGCGCTCAATAAATTAAAATAACATAACATAACATAACTAGAGCGCTGCTCTTTTATTTACTTGGAGTTGTGTGTGGAGCCGGAGGCTCATATATATATATATTACTGTGGCGAGGAAGACTAGGACTCGGAGTAATGAAGATTACCGGTAAGTGACCGGGGCATTACCATTTCTATTTCTTCCCTTTAGAGCGGAAAGCAGTGGTAAAGGAGTAACCACGCTTTACCGTATCTAGCTGCTGAAAACTGTAGTGCTTACAGTGTGTTTCTGTTTTCCTTTTCCTTTCCTTCCCCCAGAGCGGTGGGGCTCATTATGTCAGGACGTCATGCTCAGTAACACATTGTAGAATAGGCATGTACTAGAATACTTTTCTTCAAGGTATTGAAGCAGAAGAAGTCAACGTTTCTCAGTTCTTTTGGAAGTGCGGCTATTGAGAATTGACAGGAACCCAAATCCGCTCTGTGGATTAAGACACTGAGTAATTCCCAGCCATTTTATTTTTCTTCACTTTTTTCATTTTGGACGTATATTGCTTTTTATATGCGCTACAAGAAATGGTATGTATGTGGTCTGCCTGCCATGATATAACTAGAGAGATGTTGTCTTTAGATGTGTTTTAATGTGTTACTTTATGCCATTGTAGATACCTGTTTATGGAAAGAAATATTCCCCTGTGCATGACGATTTAATGGGATTTCTGTCAGATACCAAGGTACATAGGAGGGACTAGCGAGGTTATATGAGAGTAGAATACCGGTGTATTTTATTTTATGGTGTTTGTCATTTATTTTACAGGATCTATTTCCCGCTGTTCCATTCCTCTCCTTCCCTTGCCTGATCGCCCTAACACTCTGTGGCTATATTCAGAGTTGGGGATGTCAGGAGGTGGACCCTTTATTGCTTCAACTGGATTCTGCGGAGTTTCTATCTCTGAAGAAAGAGATCTCTGACACAATAATGATGACTCAGTTGGCAGGGATTTACTCATCCTCGTAGATTTTGGTCTCTGGACCACCATTCTGATGTACTCTTCTCTCCTCCCACTACATTTTCTACACCATATACAAGGGACTTGCAGGCAAGTTAAATATGCCAATCAGGGGTAAGGCATTTTAGCCATATATAAAGAGAGAGTACACGTTCTAAGTCAAACAAAGAAACAGGGTAAACATTAGAAGTAAATCATTATAATGATGGTAATTTTCTGCACCCAGACCTTATTCCCATGCAACAGATATGATCAGACCTTCGCTCAGGTAACTTTAGGCAGTTTCAATCATATTTGTTGGGCCTTCGACTGACTGTCAGCTTGTGTGTAGGTGTCTTACCTACAGGTTGTATTGTGCTTCTTCTAATAAGACTTTTTACAGAACTCTATAAATTATTTTGAGTGTTTTTTCAACATTTTATTTTAAATTTATAAAAATCAGCATTAACTGATACATATGGAGAATAAAAAAGGGTGGTTGTTTAGGCATATAGACTGTTAAAGTAATAATTCATGAATATATCTAAAATACAGGCCATACTTTTGGTTGTCTATTTTTGTTTCATTCAATACCTGTAAAATAACAATACACAGTTGTTTACTAGGATGTTCTCTTTGGCACCAATTTTGCTAACTCAGACTTTATCAAATAACTATTAGATTTGCAACAATTTCCTTAATTGACTGCTCCCTTAATTTAAAAAAAAATGTCAAATCAGTTGCTCACCTAAAAAATAAATCAGTTACCAAGGAAGCAAGAATCTCCAGACAATAAGAGCACCACTGGGTAAAGACTGGCTGTAGCAGCAACTAGTGTTTACTTATCTGTCACAAAGTCAAACTGCTTTTGGACAGTTATGTACCTAGGCTATGAGACCATGAAAAACGCCTGCATTTTTATAAGGCTATTTAATCTAGCCATCTAGGTGGAAGTAACAATTTAGACTGCTGTATTCTATATTGACAAATGTTAAATATAGATGCAGGAACACCAGAGAAATGGTATGGTTTCATACATTGGAGATATTACGCCTGGCAAAGGAATCAACCCTAAATTGCTAACCTACGTCTTCCTGTGACCTTGCCATAATGTATTTTGTTACATTTCTATCTTTCTCTTATGCATGAACTTACAATGCTATGCAAATGGTATCACTGTATTCCACATTCATATTTTCCAGCGCTTTGTGACGATTATGTCTATGCCAATGGAGGGAAGGCGACGATGATCCTGTTGGATCTATCGACGGCCTTTAACACCGTAAACCATGCAATCATGTTACAATGTCTGAAGGAAATAGAATTGATGGCCCAGCTCTTAGTGTACTGCAGTCATTTCTTGCAGATAGAGAGCAGTCAGTCGCCCTGGGGAACTTAGTATCTGCTCTAAACCATTCTCACTACCATGCGGTGTTCCCCAGGGATCATCACTGAGCACTACACTTTTTAATATTTATGTGGCCCTTCTGACAAGGTTGATCCTCTCCTTTGGGCTTGCCCCGGTCGCCTATGCTGATGATACACAAAGTGTTGTTTCCATTTTGAATGATGTTGACGAGGCTGCACGTCAATTTAACAACTGCATGGGTGCAGTCGCAGAGTGGATGTACAGAAACACTCTTATGCTAAATTCTGACAAAACGGATGTCCTTCTGGTCAGCAAGAACACAACTTTTTGGGACCAAGCCTGGTGACCTCAGATGCTTGACTCTCTCCCTGTCCCGGCTTCATCGGTCATAAATCTGGGAATTATCCACCAGTCTTACTTTTAATGCACAAATCAATAAGCTTACTTCTTCTTCCTATTTTCTGCTGCGCATTTTAGAGAAAGTTCTTCCTTTTATTCCATACAAGTTGCAGAAATCCATGGTCACTGCTTAAGTCCTATCCAGGTTGGACTATTGCAATGCCCTAAATTTGGGCAAACACCATTGCTCTTTCAATAAACTTCAAGGTCTACAAAATGCAGTGGCACAACTGTTGAAAAATATTCCCAAGTTCAAACCAGTCTCAGAGAATTTAGTTGAATTCCATTGGCTCTCTGTGAGAAAAAGAGTAATGGTCAAGGCCTTATGTTTGGCAGATAAAACTCTGAATGGCAAAGGTCCTGCATATTTGAAAAGAGACCTCCCAGAAGAACCCTTTGTTTAGCAGACTCTAGGACAATCATTAATGTTCAAATCAGAAGAGAGTGCTGGGGAGGAAGGAACTTTATTAACATTACATTTTGACTGTGGAACAATTTAACCTACCAGCTTAGAGCTAAGTCTAACCTGTTCAGTTTCAGACAATATCTGAAAACTTGACTGCTCTTCCATGAGGTTTGATTCAGATATTGTCTCTTTCTCGAGCTAAATGTTTAGGTTTCTGTCTGTGTACACCTTAATGTGGCACACATCTGTGCCAAGATGTCTTTGGCATTCGTGTGCTATATAAAGTATTTCAATATAAATATCTATTTTCTCTTCTAGTCATGATCAGTTTCCCAGTTTCCCTAAAGGCTATGGGAAGTGTTTCCATTCACTATATTACCTAATGTGTCTCATACATCAAAGTATAAATTATATAATCTCCATATATGCCCATTCCATACCCCTTTCACCCGATATCTGTGCCCATATTTAATGGTGATGCACAAGAAAGAATACAGCAACACAAGATGTGAGGTCATACTCCAGCCTCTCTCCATCTGACTTCTTTATCTTTTCCTTGTTGTTGCAGTCAGCAAAGCTTGTGATATAAGAACAAAGTTTCTTCAGGACAAGACCAAGAATGAATGAGGACAGACTGAATATTGTCATGATGGGCACTTTATCCAATCTTCTATCACTGATGTGGTCCTCCCAACTACCCTGGTAGTAGCGCTCGGTTTTATTCACAGAGAGGTAGTGAATTCTAATGTATTTTATGAATGCTTTTGGTTGTATGGAAGGTGTGTGAGCCTCCTCACACTGTGAGGAGGACTGACGCTTGATTTATAGAAAGTTCTCCTTAAAATGCTAACAAAATCTGCCAGGCTGGATTCTACTGTGACAAAGGGTTTTCCTAAAACAGGCAGGAACTACATCTCATTTCAGGAACAGTCAGGGGATAAAGAGTGCAAACTAGTGTAGGATATAGAACTTACCAATAATGTACTGTGATTTTGTTATCCCTAGCTAGGTTTCCCCGTATTGCAAATCACAGCTGGACCAAAGAGAAAATCTCCACTTGCTGACATGATGAGGAACCGTTTCAGTGTTATTCCTAGTCTTTGCTTATATTCCTGCTTTGAGGTTTTGGCCCAGAGTAGGAGGTGGTCATTTCTCGTATGGCTTGCAGGGATAGAGAGGGTGGTGTTTGCCTAAGACAGACTGCCTGACCAGCTGGAGAACTGGCGCCTGCTCACTATTTGCTTAGAGATCGTCCGGTGTGTGCTGAAAGGAGCACTGGTCTGGTCCCTGCTATTTTAAAGCTTGAATCCTTACTGAAGTTGTGATCAAGTATTTGGAGAGAGAGATAGTCAATGTGGACTGATGAGCCCTGCTTTAGCACCTTATTTCAGAGGCCCGGAATATAGCGAACCACAGGATAAGAAGCCTGTAGCTGCTGGGAAAGGTCCCTGTTAAATGATGTGCTTGGCAATCTTTTGTAAATGTATTCTTTTTAGAAATTGTTCACATAGCATGTATTAAAGATAGCCTTGTCCCTGGGGACCTGTTTTGATTCTGACATGAAGAACGTACGTTCAACTGGAAATTCTGGTAACTTTTTACATTATCAAAACATGAACCTTCACTTTTTCAAAAAATATTTGTATTAATTTTGCCTCATACAGCATATACAGGTGATAGATACATATTGTACTCAATACAGAGCTGATGAACAATTAGAAGGCATCAATAAGTCTAACAATTTCCATTATTTTATAAGTCTTCATTCACCCCAACACAATCGTTTTAAGCTAAGAAACTCACATGCATAAGACTTATCCCCTTTTACCCATTCCTTTTCTAGTCGTTAGAAGCCCTGGAAATCCCCCCCAAGTCCCCCATACTTTTATCCATTTTTTTGGGCATCCCCTCCCTTGTTACACCGTCTGCTCTGCTCTCTGACACCATTCCATGTCAGACATCCAATCCCCTATGGTCAGGAGTTCTATCTTGCCCCATGCCCGGGCTATATTTTGCTTGGCCACTCCAGCCGCCAGTATCACCCAGATGTTCTGATCTTTAGGCCTAGGTTCTTCTCCCAATTTGTTCAGTAATAGCTCTTTTGCATGTATCGGAACTGTGCTAGATGTTACTCAAGTCAACACCTCCATTATCTACTTCCAAATGTCTTGGATCATAGTACAGTCCCAGAAGAAATGGCAAAACGTACCTTCCTGGCCACAACCTTGCAAACATTGTTGGGTCACTGCCTTCCCGGCCCTAAAAAGAACTGTGCTGGAATAATATGATGTGTGCAAGATCAGCAATTGGACCAGAAGAAATCTGATCCTGATAGCAATTTCTTTGTGGCTTTGTATTGGTGTGGCCATTTCTCATCATCAATGTCATCTAGGTCACCCAACTATTTATCTCTTAAATTTATCAATAAAGCTGGGAAGTTATCAAGTAGCTTCCTATACGCCAATGAGAGACCTTTGCTTGGCATGGGACCTGCCAAGTGCCGGCCTTCTAGAGGCGTTTATTCTGGCGACCCATCCTCCACCAAAAGTGGCATCTCATACCGTGGCCCAGTTGCAGTATCTGTAACGTTCATTTTTGTCCTCTCTATACATGGCCTAGATGTTCTATCCCAATTAGTCCCCACTTTGAGAAGCCTTTAAGGCCTCCCACCTCTTTCAGCAGGTCACTGTGCCATGAAGGGGTCTGGTCTGTTAGTTTACTGCACCACCCCCAAAACTGTTCTGCCTACCTTCAGCCACTGACAACCCCCTGTGTATGAGGTGGCAGGCTCAGCTCTATTAGTCTCTGGTAAAGGATAGTTTTATGTCTCCCCTGGCCCATCACGCATCTATCTGTATGGTAGGCGGGTTCCTGCTAATCTGATAATCACTATTAATTGTGTTACCCAACAATATAGCCGGCTATCAGGGACACGCAAACCTCCCTCATATACTCCACTCTGCAGTTGACGTAATGCAATCCTGAGGGTAGAGCCATTCCAGGGTAGTGTACGGACTTCCTGGTCTATTTTCTGAAATGTCACCATTGATATAAGGAATGGAGTGTTTTGTCATGTATACAGTAATTGCGGGAGGTCATCATCTTATAAAGTGACACCCTTCCCACCAACGAAAGGGGCAAGCTTCGTCAATGCGTCACATCACCTCATAGCCTTTGCAGTTGGGGAAGCACATTGATATAGAGACATTCCTGTAAATCCCAGGTGATATTGATGCCTAGATACTTACAAAACACGTATCCGGAAACTAACTTTGTGTGTCATTCCATGTACAGTGTACAGTAAAGGGAACTGACTTTTTGAACAATATACCCACTCTTCATGAATCTGTGGTGTAACCCGAGTGTGCTAATAATGTGTAACCAAATCGGTCCAGGGCCTTATAGTGTGTACCTTTAAGATGTGTCTCCTGGAGTAAGACCCAATCAGGAGACTGCCGCCATAGGTATTGGAGGACCAAGGTACGTTTAATATTGTGTCTCAAGCCATTAACATTTCATGTCCATATATTCAGATCTTTTTTGCACGTGTTGTGACATTGTGACATATGTATTGTGTAGACGGGCTCATGCCCCAACAGGAGCATCCTTGAGCAGGCCCCATCAGTTATAGTCCTGGAGCACCATATCTCACCTCCTGTACCTCCTGCAGGTAGCTGTCTGTACTGATGCATCCATAAAACAAACAAAAAACAATAGCACAAAACATTTCTAAATATCCCCCATAAACCCCCCCGTCCTTGCTACCATGCCTTATGAGCCAAAACATGCCCACCTCCCCAACTTGCAGAGTGCCTGTCGCCCGTTACGTAACATAGTGAAAAGTGGGAGGGCAACACACGCCACTTCAAAGCATGAATGAATGAACAACAGTACTGAGTAATCCCTACTCAAAGGACTCTTCTAGGGGACCTGATAACAGTGCCAGTTATCTAGCAGGGGCAAATTCTACTTTTTTCGACCAATTAGACTTTAGAGATTTTAAACCACAGTACATAAATCAGTGAATACAAGCCCATAAAGTATCTGCTCAGGTGTCCACCAAGTGATCTAGAGATTGACGTCCTTTAGGGGAGTCCTGTCATCACAGGGTGGTCCCTGACCTCGAATCATGAGTTCCCTTCTGAAGCACTGGTGCCAACCTTCAACCCAGTCCAGGCCTCCTCTGGGGTGGTGAAGTGCCCTGTTTTGGCTTCATCAATAACATGAAGCTTGGCTGAATAGATCATCATATATTTGATGTTCTTGTCACATAGGGTTCTCTTTACCACCTCAAAGCTCCATCTCTGCCTCTGTATCTGTAAGGTAAAATCTGGAAATAATCTGACAATCGCGTTGTCAATGCATAGACCTCCATGGACTCACGCAGCCTGAAAAATTGCGTCTTGAACTCTGTAATAAAATATCCTGTCAATTATTGTGTGGTGGGGGCACCTGGTTTCTGCCTAGGGCCCAATGCTCTCTGCGCTCTTTCAATGGTGAAAAATGGCGAAGTGTATTAAGAATCATATCATATAGGAACAGGTCTACACTTTGTCCCTCGGTTCCTTCAGGGGCCTCAGCCACCCTAATATTATTCCATCTGGCTCTGCCTTCCTGGTCAGCAATCTTGGCAGCAAGGTTTTTTTTTCTTCTGGTTAGGGTCTGGACCTGTTCTTTCAATTGTTTCGTCGTGGACTGACGGCCACTGATTTGAGACTCCGCAGTCTTCACTTTATCAACTATATTCCTGACGTCTGCCCTTAGCAGATTAACTTCTGTCGTGACTGTGTCTAGTTTTGGCTCTAGTGTACCTCTCAGGTCCCTTACACCTGTCATTGTTTCTCACACGGTAGGTTCTTCCTCGGGCTGCACTGTCTTCTGCATTTTGGGAAGTTCCCCCAAAGCGGGTCATAATCACAGTGTACTTATCAAGTTTATTGGACTGTGTGGGCTTGGCCCCATGATTTCTGACCATTCTGGTTAAAATGCCAGGAGGTAATCAGGGCTCAACACTAGGATGCACTTGATACTGGACACATTCACCAATTGCCAGTCCTTAAGCAGGCACTTTGCCCAAACAGTTTGGTTCTGGGGGTCCAGCTCTTCGAGTCACTTGATCTACAGAGCATATTGTAATTGCAGATGATCCATTGGATCTGTTCACTGCCCCTCACAGGTGCTTCAGTACACCAGGGCCTCCTAGTTCTACCATACAGTTCCGGTTCTACCACACGGAGGTAGGCCTCTGTCCTATGGATAATCGTGAATCCTCAGCAATGCCTAGACCCATACATGCGAAACAGTTTGCTGCCAGCCCCCATGCCCAAGTACCGCTACAACCAGGACAAAAATCTCTGCCCGCTCGTCAGATAGAAAGGGTATCCGCCCGGCAGTACTTCACTGGAGCTTCGTTAGTCCCAAACACCATCAGTATGGCCACTATCAAGTGGTTTCACCCAATGTGGTCGAAGAAGATCCCCCCCCCCCCAAAGGGCCACAGGGGGGCCACTCACCTCCAAAGAGATCCTGCCAAATGTCTTGGACGGGGCCACAAACTCAATTGGGTCCTTCCGGTGGTCCACTCTAGGCCTCTCCTGGCCCCGGTTGCCCGATGTTCACCCTGCTCGCTGTTCCCCACCAGATGAGTGCACACTCTCACTGTTGTCACTCGGAGAACTACTCCTGGCAGTTCACTACTGCTGGTAAGCCGCTTTTGATGTGCTCACCACTCCCAGGCTCCTCTTCATTTCTGAACTTGCGACTTTCCCCACATGACCTCTGAGACACAGCCAGCCCTCATCTCACCATGGGAGTCTCCAAATAGGAGGATCATCACCAACTCAGCCCTGGTGGTGTTTTTGATCTTTCTACCACTGGCACTGTACAGATTGTGATGGATTTAAGGAAATAAATCAGTGACAGCTGCGGAGCTCAGTGGGCAGCCATCTTGGTTGGCAGTTGGCCATGCCCTCATGAACCTCCATTTTTGAGCTGGAAAATAGATTCACATAAAATCCATTGCACATTTCTCAAACTGTGGACAAGGAAAGCTGGGACCTAGTTGCCTGCTAAGACCCACTGAGTATTTTGTTGGCTCAGAATGTTTCCTAAATGTAAATTAGAATATTCTTCACTGAGCCAAACCCCAAGTCTTTTATCAGGAGTGTGTCTTTACAGTTAGTCTACACGGGTAGCGTAGGTCCTCATCCAACATCTAGAGCAAATGTAAATAATTTTTTGTTATTTTTACCTTTCCTATATATTTGTAAATAAAATAAAAAAATTCTTATGGATTTTAATAGGTGAAGAAAAGAATGTCCGGTAGGTCGGAGATCCCCAACACCTCTTTGAAGCAAAGAGGTAAACTAATTTATTCGGGGAGAAAGAAAGAAAGAGAAAGAAAGAAAGAAACGAAGGAAGGAAGAATAAACAGACGAGAACAATGAAGCGCATAGAGACAAGAAAAAGAAAAAACTAACAGATGTCGTTTTTGAAATATATGTTGGAAGAAACACATTGCGCAGCATGACGCTTTTACATATAGAAAATCAAAACTGTATGTCTTATTGGAACATATGAAAGCGAAACCAAGGGGTAAGTGAGGGCTGCTTTCTGCTGGGAAGCACAGCCGTGAGTGGGAGGAAGCGACATTTTAAGAGGCAAGCCTTCCGCTAATGAGAACCAATTAACTAAAACAACATGAAAGAAAACAAATCCAAACTAACTTGATAAACAAAAAAACACACTACTAGCTACCACAGTCTTATATAGTATCTTGTCTGTTTTTTAACAGCAGGGGGTTATATTTTGAAGCTTAAATTGCACGTCTTGGCTCACTTCAAAATGTCCTGCAAGACTGTTG
Organism: Triturus cristatus; assembly: GCF_964204655.1. NCBI lineage: Eukaryota > Metazoa > Chordata > Amphibia > Caudata > Salamandridae > Triturus > Triturus cristatus. The sequence goes on along the minus strand of NC_140593.1, from coordinate 293,156,404 downwards.
CACATATCAAGGTGTAAATGAAAAATCAATGTTCACTATTATTTTAATGAACAGAAATATTAAAGGACGAGTTAAATTATCAAGTTTTGCTTTGTTGAATTAAGTTCTGAGAAATGGTAATGCGGTACGTGTATGTTTCAATCCATTCACTTTTTTCCCATACTTTTTTATAGAACGCACATTGCCATGGAAACATGAATTGTATATCATATCGTAGTACTGACAGCACAAAAGTGCACTTGGGCGTTCATAATAGAATACAGTTTGTTTTTGGAGAGCCATATGTTTCTGCAGCACAATTTGCTCATTTCCCAGACAGTTTTGTATAATTAAAGCTTTTGAAATATTCCTTTATCTACAAGAGGCGGCCATGTGGAAGAGGCAGTCCCCATAATGTTTCTGCAAACTGAAGACTTTCAAAATAAAGTATACTAACTTGTTTAGGATAAGATAAGTCAAATGGTTTGTCATGCACAACTCGTAAAATCATATACGCTATATTCATTTATGGCTGATGAATTGCTCCCGGATCGAATCATTCTGTGGCGTTCCTCGGGGAAAGCAAAAATGTTATAAGAGAACTATGTACCATATTTCCTTCAGGGCTACTACTGGATTCTCTAGCTCTCATTGTTGATTTAGATATTGACACTTTTCGAAAAGACCTGGGACAAGAATTCTCCTGGGCTTTCATGTTAGGATCATAAAATACCGTTCACGGGGAGAGTTCCTAACAGTCATGCAGGAAAGTCATACTGCTTTTCTATGAATCCTACATGAATCACTAGGAAACAGGTGTCCGTAGATAAGTACATTGGCTTTTCGATAGATACTCCTTCAAAGATATAAGCAGTCCATCCTACTTCTTATGCATTGAGTAATTTCTAGGCAGAACTACAGCTTAAAACGGATGTTTAAAAATCAGATGTGATTGACACAGAGGACAGTTGCAATTAATCACACAACTGTTGTGTATTGCTTTATTACATACTATGTATTTAACATGTTGTTTTCTAAGATAAGATATTTGTTTTGGAAGGGTTACCTGTGTGTGTATTAAGTGACAATGGAGTACAATTTACCTCCAAAACAGCAAAAGGATATTTTCAGAAGTGTGGCATCCAACATAAGACAACTTCACTTCATAATCCCAGTGGCAATGGTACAGTAGAACGCTTTAACCGTGTACTTAAGGATGTAATCCAAGCTGCAATGAGTAAGCATTTGGACTGGAAATGGGAATTACAAAAAGCTGTATGGGCTTACAGGGTAACAAAGCATTCTACAACAGGTTTGTCACCTTTTGTTATGATGAGATGTAGAAAGCCTAGATGTAAATTCTGTCCCAACTGGATTATGAGAGGCGGGATTGAACAATGGTCACCAGAAGAAGTAAAGAATAGTTTAGAAATAGCACATGGGAAAAGTAAGGAATACTATGATGCACATCATGGCTCAAAGGATGTAGCTGTAAGGGTTGGTGACTGGGTCAAAATTAAAAGACCCAATAAAGTTCCTAACGGTGAGAGCATGTTTGAAGCACCGCAACAAGTGGTGGAAGTTCTCCGTAATGCCATTAGACTTAAAGATGGAAGGGTTTGGAACCTAAAAATTGTTGCACTTGATCTGGATCAGAAGCATTGTGAGAGTGTACCCAATATTGAACATACATCTAATTTTGAATGGGTGGAGGATTATTTGGATTGCAGTAAAATTCAAGCGGATTTGGGTCATGAAGATAGTGTTGCAAAAGGAAGCGTTGAACATAATGAAGCATCCAAGGAAGTCCAACTCACCACTGAAATTAGTGAAAAGAATCTCACCCCTCCAGAATTCTTCCCCACTGTGAGGAAGGGGGAGGCGGTTCCCGGTTTTTCTAACATTAATACGGAATCAGTAAAGGAAGGTGGGGACAAAGGTGTGGACATTGGTAAAAGGAAGATAGTTCTACCTGCATGTCTGAAGGAAAATGTCAAGTAGTACTTTGTTGAATATCCTCATATTCTTGATTATCTTGGTTACAGTATGGTTTTCCTTTCTTCCCTAAAAAGTTCTTCCTCTCATTTTTCTTCTTTCCTTTTTATGGTTGCCATTTAAGTCTCTCCATTTAAAAAAAAAAAAATTATTTTCAAGGGAGGGGGTTGTGTTGTTGCAGCTTTATTACATACTATGTATTTCACATGTTGTTTTCTTTCTAATGTAAAGTGGTGGAGCGAGGCATGGAATCCCTGTGGGTTCTGGACAGTTTCCAGTCCAGAACGTCAGATGCCACTGATGTCCTGGAAGGGAGACTGTGTAGCCTGGCACTCGCCTGTTCCTTAAATTTATGGAATAAACCCTTGGATTTGTAATTGCCTCTGTTTCATCATTACAACAACTACATTTTCAATGTGTGATGGAAGAGGAAAAGAGCTGCAATTTTAGGGGTTGTTGTGTTTTTTCCGACGTTGATGCTATTAAACTTTTGGGCATTCAACATCACTCTGCCAGACTTCTCGTCTGTATTACATCATAGAAATTCATGTATGTCTATGAACCTCAAAACACAAGGAGATGATGGAGGGAACACAAACGTTTGAGACACTCGCCCCCAGTCACAGATCTGTGTCGAATCCATCATCATTATTTAGCTCACTTCGCCACCCCAGTTCAGACCCAGCCATATGAAAATCAGTCTTGACCCTGTTCCTCATGGGAAAAGTTCAGCCTGAACGGCCAAGCCAGGTCTTCCCTGGACCGGAAACAAGCATCCTAGGACCGGTTTTGGGGTAACACCCTTTATCAGCCAGGCTAGCTTGACTTCAGTGGCAAAGTGAGCCAGGGACCCACGTCTGGGCATACTCTGCCAACGTAGGGCAAACAAAGAAAACACAATGAGATGATAAACAAAGCACTGAACATTTTCAGACACTCACCCACAGTCAGATCTGAGTTGAATCCATCATCATTCTTTCACCACCCCAGTTCAGACCCAGCCATATGCAAATCAGTCTTAACCCTGTTCCTCATGGGAACAGACCAACCCAAACTGCCAAGCCAGGTCTTCCCTGGACCGGAAACGAGCATTGTGGGACCGGTTTCGGAGTAACACCCCTCATCAGCCAGGCTAGCTTGGATCCAGTGGCAAAATGAGCAACAGACCCAAGTCGGGGCATACCCTGCCAACTTAGGGCGAACAAAGCCAACACAAGGAGATGATGGATGGAGCACTGAAACTTTCAGGCCCCCAGTCACAGAAATAGGTTGAATCCGTCATCGTTGTGTTATAAGGTAGTCCCCATGTTAACTATGGGAAAGATAGGCCCTGTGGTAGTGACACATGAGTGTAATAGCATTTCACTACCAGGATATCTAAAACTTAGTAGTACATGTCCAAATTCTTAAATTCACTGAACCCTACCCTTGGGGCTGCCTAGGGCCTACCTTTACGGTGACTTATAGGTATAAAAAAAAAGGGTTTGGGCCTGTCAAGAGGGTTAACTTGCCAAGTCGAAATGGCTGTCTAAACTGCACACACAGGCTCTGCAATGGTAGGCCTGAGCCATGTTTGAAGGGGTACGGCAGTGGGTGGCACAACCAGTGCTCTAGGGCAATTAGTTGCATTTAACTTACAGGGCTTGGGCATGTGTCCGGCACTTTAATAGGGACTTATAAGTAAATTAGTTAAGCCAATTGGAGATAAGCCATGTTTTAAGTAGAGAGCACATGCACTTTAGCACTGGATAGCAATGGCAAAGTCTTCCGAGTAGCACTGCCAACAAAAACTAATTCAGAAAAAATGGGAGGAGGAAGGCAAAACATTTGGGGCTGACCCTGCAAAAAGGGCAAGGTCCAACAACTGCCCTGCTGCTAGAGCAGGACTAAAGAGTGATTATACCCAGGACTAAAGAGGGATTATAAGGGCTGGTTGGCTAGCCTCCTATTCAGGGACAGAAAAGGCTTCAACCATATTTCACCCACACCTGGACCCAGCCTGAGTGATTCTCAACTCTTCAAGTTGTGCCTGCCTAGTCCTGCACCGCAGTAAGTGGTGATAAAAATGCCCAGATAGCCAAAGTTCAAAATGTAGGGCTTGGAAATGTTTTGGCTAAAACTAATCTGCGAACTGAGAGGAAACCAGGACCAACCTGCTTGTCTATCCGCACACGGTGTAAAACTGGTTGGCCTGAATTTTTTGCAGCTCCTACGAAGTTCTTCTCCGAAGTAGCAAATCCTGTTCATTGGCCCTGTGCATAAGGCATATCCAGCACTGTGATGCCCATATCAGATAGAGCCTTCAGGTGGTTCAGCTGGAAATTTTTAACATCCAATAAAGAGCCTAAGTCTGAACGTGGAAATCTTTCCTGAAACTTGTCCAGTGGCTCCCCAACAAAAATGCTTCCTCCTTGTACACCGCCTGCAGCCTTGCCCCTCTCAACTTCTACGTTCTGAGGATTTTTGTTGAAATTTCTTCAAAATCCAAAGTTAGGAACCGACTGGGTCCAATCTACGTTTTGTATCCGACCCGTGCTCCATCATAGTCGGCCATATTTTACAACTTTGACCCAGTCTAGCACGACTAGATTTCAGTGGTTGGCATTTTCATCTTTTAGGCACTATTTTTTTACTTTAACATTTATAAATTCATAACTCAAGTTCTACTGATTCGATTTTTTTTGTTTTGGGTGTCAAATATTTTAATAAAATGTACTCTATTCTCCTAAATTGGTGTGTGCTTTTTCTTGTGGTATCTTTTCACTTTATTACAGTTTATTTGCTGCATAAATACTTTACACATTGACTCTAAATTAAGCCTGGCTGTTTTTATTAAAGGTATCAGAGGGTAAAACACAGGTTAATTTTGTGACTTTATGGATTGGGTACTGGCAGTGGAAAATGGCAGCCAGTAATGAGTAACTGGTAATGAGTCTATGGACTGCGGGTCATGAATGGGGGAGATGAGCCACTCTGGGGGAAGACTACTATAGAATGGTTCTGATACTTATATGATAACACCACTGAAGAAGAGATGGAACTTCCCAATGGGAGCTGAAAATTATGGGCAATTCCTGGAGAGACACCCCTCTTCCCGTCCGTGCCCCTCTGCTTCTGATCTCTCACCTCACAGGAAGCCTGGAGGCAAAATGCCCATATTTGAGGTTCAGGAGCCTGGGGGGCTGAGAAGTAAAGCGGGGTGCCCAGACACGATCTGCCTGACTTAAACATGGCACCCGCCGCTTACAATGCCTATACTCGGTTTTGGTGCGCTGGGCCTGCCGGGGCCTCACTGCGGGTGCTTGAGCCAGGCGGGAGACCTGACTTCGTGGCATAGTTCCACCTGCCCTTGAGCGCCCTCCTCTATCCACAAGATGGAGCCCAGCATGACCTCAAGATCAGCTCGGGGATCCAGCATGCTGCTTCCCCACCACCATCCGGCCTTCTACCCCTAGGGACATCTCCAACTCGGGGATCCCTCCAGACCCAAGACCACCAACCTTAAGTGCAACACCACCTGAACACCTGGCAGAACAATGGCGAAAATTTCCTACTCTGTAAATAAGTAATATATAATTGCCCAAGCCTAATCGCTGTTAAAATATAAACCTGAGTGAATTTGCAATTAGTATATATAACTCTAACCACTAGTATTTGTAGTAGACCTTTTTACTTACTAACATTCCTATGTGATTTTAGAGTTTATCAGTTTGTATCTCTTCCTAGAGTGACTTTACAACATGTACATTTGCAATTTTTTCTGTTTGTATCTCTTATGTAACTTATGTAATCCAAAGTCCTTATGTAACGCAACTGGTTGTTTTGTAAAGCACTCTGACACCCTCGGGTAATGTTCGCGCTATATAAAATCGCATTAAATAGAAGGCGTAGCTATGGGAAATTGCAGGGGATAGTCAGCAGAGTGCACCTACCAATGCAATGGTGCTTCTGAACTGGTGCTTTGCTGCCATGGAGCTACAGCGAGGTCAGACTGTGTTTCATGACCTGGGACAAGGTATGAAGGGTCAACGCAGTTGGGAAGCTGCACATCATAGTGGAGAACATGGCAACATTGAGCAATGTAGATTTTGCTGGAGTGTTTCCTGACTGGATGGCAGAGTTGAGAAACATTCTGAGATGTTCATCTGCTCGAGCCTCAAATGAGGAGTTAAAATAGCAGGAAGGAATGTTTAGAGTATCTGGAACAATGGAAGTGGTGGGTCAGGAGAAGGTGTTGCTCCACAGTTAGTGTCTGTGGAAAAGGAGGGGCCTCTGCGGAGGACCGAAAAGTGAACTTTCACCCTGTGATCAGTCAGGAGAACCATAACTTGGGGGTATAGTAGTAGTGGTGAAGCGATGATTGGACTTGGGAGTACAAAGTAAGATGCTGTAACTGCTGCTGGTGTCACCAAACACTAAGGGACAAATATGGACTCTCAGCTGATAATAACAATGCACAAGGGCTCAAAGGAAAGGTGTGAGGTCATACAAGCGGAAGAAGATAAATTCCTGGAGGGCCCTTGAAGACCAAAAGTAAGTCCATCATTTAGAGCCTTTTTTCAAAATCAACAACCAAAGTTTACAAGAGGCTGGAACTAGAGATCTGATGGCACTGGGAGTGGGCAAAGAGAGAAATGGAAGAATCACTGAGCAGTTTGTGACCAGCAAGGGAGGCAAAGTGGTCATGGATGAGGGAGGTAGGGCGACTTCAGTTCCCAGCCCATGAGAGCAGGGGAACAGAGATGGGGTGAGGACGTGCAAAAGATTTGAGGTACTTACCAGCATGCAGATAGTGGGGATAAGACCTCAGAATTGTGATGAATGGCAGCAGGAGAGGAAAGGGGGGGGCATCTGAATGAGACAGACAGGCAGGGAGCAACAAGAGATGGGGTGAGGAAGATAGCATCCAGCAAGGTATGTTGCTAGAATGATCTGTAGAGATGAAAAAGGTTTTTGCGAACTTAAAAGTGAATCAGAGAAATATTCAAAACATGTGCAGCATTTGAGAAAAGCTAGAGTCCCTGGCTGATGGTTCTGAAGCCCTGGAAAAGGCAGTTCATGAATTGAGACTTACCACATAGGGAACTTGCACTGAAATAAGGTAATTTAAAACAAAGATATAGAGAGATAGAGGAAAAGATGGAGAGATTGGAAAACAATACAAGGAGCAATAACTTAAGAATTGTCAATGTGACAGAAGGAGGAGAAGGTGGTGATATAAAGTCCTTTGTTGTAAGTTTGGAATGATTGCTGGTTTGGACACATTTATCAAAGGAGCTTTGGAGAGTGCATAGAGATTCTTTTGAGGCCAGTTCTGATGGGAAGAAAATCAGGAAGATTTTTGTAAACTTCTTAACATATGCAGTGGAACGCAGATACTTGAATCAGCTCTTAAATTTGGAGTTTTGAAGGCAAAGGATTGCTCTTTCACCATTAGATCGGATGTAAGCAAAGCCAAACAAGATAGGCAATGGTAGTTGGGCAAACAAATCGATGAGCTAAAATCATTAGGAGCAACCGCTAGAGTGAAATTCCCTGCCTTACAAATGGTTATACATAGTAATTCCATGCATAACTGTAGGGTTGCAGAAGAGGTGGATCAATGTATGCACAGTTAAAGCAGGAGGTAATGTAGTCATGGTTAGGGTGAAGCTCAGTCATGGAGCAGAAGTATGAAAGATAGTTCCGTAAGGTAGGCTTAAACTCTGATATAAGATATGTCATGATTAAAGGGGTAAGTTTCCCCAGGGAGCAGTGGTGGAAATTGGGTTGGGAGGAATTGAGGGAGATGTCAAGCAGGGAGCATACTTACAAAAACAAAAATAAATATCGTTGTACCACTATGAATTATTGATGTAGGGGGGGAACGTAGCAATTTAATGAACATGTATTGTTGTGAGAGGGATGATTGGTAAGGAGGATAATCTGGCCAGGTTATTGTCAGTAATGACATGGGATGTTAGTGAGTTAAAAAGAAGGAAGTAGCAGCAGATGGTAAGACAATATCTCAAAGATTATGGCGCATCAATAATTATTCTTCAAGAGACTCATCTATTGAGGGAGAAATTTACAACATTTTATAAGGGGATGAGGTGGATTGAGTGAGGGATAGGTACTAGTCAGACATGTTGTTCCCAGGGAGAAGCCATTCTCATAAGAAAGAAAGAGGGGTAGAGGTTGTGGATTATAGAGATAACACCAGGGGTAGATGAGGATACACCATAGGGTCTTTGCATGTGTTGGGTAGTAAAACCCAAATAATGATGACCTGGAACACCTAAGGGATGTCCTTTCATATTTGATGGAACAGAACTCCCAGATAATTATGGGAGAAGAGTAACATCCTCCTAGATAACATGCTAGAAAGATCTACTGCCCGTAACATAGTGAGTTCTCCTCAAACCCACTCGCATGTAAAATCTATGATGAGTGAATTAGGGTTGTGAAATGTGTGAAGGAGTAAATGTGAACATAGGGGGTACACATTTCACTGTGAGAAGCACTGCCACTTCCAAGGTTTGACTATTTCTTGCTGGACAAGAGAGAGTTGGAAAATGTGAGAAAGAAAATGCATTCTTCTATTCACATATCTGACCGTGCAGTGGTGCAAATAAAGATGGAGGTTAGTAGGCAGAAAATAGAACTTAGATTGATGTCAGACAGGAAAATGTTGTTAGATCATGAAGTAACCTCAGAATTGAAAAAATGTTTAGAATATATATTTTTTTTCAATCATTGGATCAGCCAGGGTGCTTATAGTACAAAGCATTTGTAAGAGGGCAATTGACTTCTATGAATTGCCAGGAAAATTAAAGTAGTAAAGAGAAAAATCAGGAGTTGGAGGAGAAAATCCTTAGCATACAGAGAGAATTTAGAGAATGCAGATGACACAGTCTATATTAGAAGCCCATTTGGAAAAACAAATATTGTGGCGATGGAAAGTTAGTAAGGCCCTCTCTTTCTAATATGGTGAGAAATGCGGCAAGATGTTTGTGTAGACATGTAGAGCAGATCGAAATAGGATTTTTATAGCTGAAATTGTGGAGAGTTCCACAAATAGGGTCCTGTGGACGTCTCAGGATATTGAGAGTGTATTTCACAGCTTTTTAGTGATCTGTATTGGTAGAACTATAGTCTGGGTGCTGTTCAGTTGAAGCGTTGGTTAGAAAACAAAGTATTGAGCTTACTGAATGATGAGGATGGGGCAGCGCTAAGTAGAAGTATACAAGTAGAAGAAATAGAGGGGGTATTAAGTGGATGTAAAAAGGCGAAAGCTCCAGGACCAAATCGTCTCCCTTATGAGGTTTATGTGACTTTGAAAGAAATAATAGATCCGGTGTGGAAGACTTTATTTAGCAGTATTCTAATGGGGGTCTCATTGCCTCCCGTATCATGGCAGGATGCTGCTATTAGTCTAATTTTGAAATCTAACATGCCCCACAATAGGTGCGAGTCACATAGGTCAATAGCACTGCTGAATTGTGACTACAAAGTCTTTGCAGCTATAATGGTGAAGAGATTGCCTAAGTTAGTTGGCAATCTGGTCCTTGAGGATCAGAAGGGATTGATGCCAGGAAGATACTTGCATGGATTGACTCACTCGCTTATGAAAGTGAGGGATTTGGCTGACTCCAATGCCATATTATTAACTGTGATCATGTTAGATGCTACAAAAGCATTTGATCAAGTTAATTGAATCCATTTGACAGAGGTATTGAAACACAGAGAACTGGGGGATATCTTTTGTAGTGTTATATAGCTCTCCAAGGGCAAGAATACTGGTTAATAAGAGCTTATCTGATCATGTGAAGATCATGAAAGGAATGGGGCAAGGGTGTCCGTTATCCCCCCTCCCTTTTTAACCTATTTAAGGAACCCACAAAGCCTCAGGTTAAATGACAGTATTGTCCCCTTTAGTAGTTTTGGGCTTATAAAGGAGCCATCCTTGTATGCAGATGTTTTGATTCCATTTACCTCAGGCCCCAGTAAATCATATCCCAAAATACAAAATGAGTTTGGTCAGTTCTCAGGATACCAAGTGAATGAAGATAAACAGAGATAATGGTGTGGAATCTTAATTGGGGGTTTTGTGACGGGAAATAAGCTATTAAATACTTAGGTAATAGGGTGGTGAATGATTTAGAGAACTTGGCAGAGTGGCCAATTTAAATAGGGTCATTAAAGAATGTAAAAGCATGTTGCTTAGATCAAAAACCCATACTGCATACCTAATATAGTAGCCTCTCTGAGCAGTTTTAAAACTGCAAATTTGAGCTGTCAAAATAACACCATCTGGCAGGTCTAAACCCTCCTTTTCAATATTAATAAGTCAGCCATAAATAGGTCTTAAATGCCCATAAAGCAGGGTGCATGGTAGTTCAAAGTAGGACATGTAAAGGTTTACTGTTAAACATGTCCTCACAATGAAAAGACCTTAAAAGCTACAAAGTTCATTTTTGGACTTTTTAAAATATTTATTACAAGCCTAACTCACAGGTAAAATCAGATTATTAATACCTATGTAGAACAATGTACTTTTAAAAGTCAACTTTTACCTGCCTAAAGCTTCTAGAAGCACATTTTGCATGAAATTCCAACTATCACTGACGACCTGAATAGCCCCTTGATGAGGTGTGAACTTGTTCTCAGAGATGAGACAAGGGCCTTGGGTGTGGGGGTGATTTGTTCCTTTGGCAGAATGGCCATTTGCACTGTGCCCAGCATCTTAATTAGCTTCAAATGGGCCTACCCTGTAATCTACAGAGATATCTAACACCTGGGCCTACCCCACCCCATGTACCCTAGTCAGCCAGGCACTAACCCAAGGGGAATTGGAGCTGCTCCCAGAACCGATTTTGAGTTATCACAAAGGACAGATAATCAATATTCCTGGCCCCACCTCTAGAAATGTTCGGTCATGATGGATTTAGATAGAGAGGAAAACTCTGGGATGGTTTTCAGAAGGGCACATAGGAACTGCTGCAAAGGATTTCTCCGGGAACGTTTTTCCCTATTGGTTGGAGATGAGCCAGGAGTCACATCCACCACAAGCTTGTGCCAGGCATACATGGGGCAACCCTGGGCTTCAGAACACAGAAGAATGTCTGTTGAGATCTGTGAGGAGGATTGAAAGGCTGGACCTGCTTCCACTTGTACCCAGGTCAAAGAAGTGAATTTCAAGGGTCAGTGGGACATCACGGAGAAGGTGGATTTTCAGCTTTGAGGAACCTGGCTACGCTACAGCTTCCTGCCTTATCGCACTGGAGCAATCCATGCTCCAAAAACGTGACTAAGTCTGAACATAGAAATGTTTACCGGATGAAGTCAACAAAAGTATCCTTTAGACGAGGGTCATTCCTATGGTAAGAATTTTAAATTTCTCTTATTCTGAGCTTTCCCCCCAAAGGTCTGCTGCTTCACAGGGGCCTTGTTTGATGGACATCTGGTCTCATGGAGCACTTCTCAGTCACAGCCTGCTGCCTTTTTCCACTGGGAATTTTTAACTTTGATTTTAGAGACTAATTCTGAAGGTAAAACTGTTAAGGACAAGCATGGTTTTTATATGCCTAGGTACAGGTGAAGCGCAACCATATGACTGCGGTTGTCATTTAATGGTTTTTAGTGCTATTTTAAAATTTAGAAATGAATATCTCTGCTTCCTCTTATTTGATTGATATCATTTAGATGTGAATATGTTCAGAACATTCTCTATTTTTAAAAATTGTTGTAGGATTGTTATTGTATTGTGTTATTGACATTTTAACTGTTTTGGTACTTGTTTCACACATGTTCTTGAGTTAGGCCTGTCTGCTCCATGCCATAACTAATAGGGGTTGAGCTCATATTCAAAATACTGAAAGGTTTACTGGACCTAACAAGAATCATGATATTTCATGTGGTGCACTACCATCCACCACAACCAGTAATCCATTTCCTCACAATATAGAGGATATTTCGTATCCTACTTAAATATATGGGGTTGTAAGTGCACACAACAATGGGAATGTCACTCAGACCGGGAACCCTTGCCAGACGAGTGGATTTTTATTTCTTTTTTATCACCACCACCTCTCAAATGATGTGACTGTTGATGCAAGTTGACTCAGTGAAGTCGATTGCCTGGTAAATAGAGGGTAAACTTGATATAAAAGGTTCCCAACTTTAAAAAGTGATGTTACAAGTTTACCTATTAAGCAAAACCAAAGGAAATGATGGACGGAGTGTTGAACATTGCAAGCACTCACCCCCAGTCAACTGATCTGGGTTTAATCCATCAACGTTCTTTAGCCCACTCTGCCACCCCAGTTCAGACATGGCCATATGCAAATCAGTCTTACCCTGTGCCTCATGGGAACAGTCCAGCCCGAACTGCCAAGCCATGTCTTCCCTGGACCGGAAACAAGCTTCCTAGGACCGGTTTACCTATTAACACTACTGTTCAGACCAAGGCCTGTCAAAAGCCAATAGTGCCTTGAGTTTCGGTTTAGTATGCTGTTGAATAGTTAGGCCAAGATGCAGTTTTGTTCTTATGTTGTGATATTACTCACTCGTTCTCGAGATTTCCATTTTTTTTTAAAACGCAAATGCATTTGAGAAAATTGGTAGCTTTAAGAAACAACTTGTGAATTCCTGTACTTCCTTGTCGCATCAGTGACCTGCCTGTCAGAGCTCTTTTGTTTCTTACAGTCTTCCTTGAAACTGATTAATGGGTTTATCATGGTAGAATAAATATTTAAAGAGAGTTGTAATGAATTTTACCACATATGACAGGCAGATTGTTTAACGGTAAAGATGTCATTAAGTTGCAAATGTCTATCATAAAGTTTCAAGAGTAAAGAAATGCACAACGATCACTAGAACAGTAATTCCACGGAATTCTCCTGTTTTTATGGTAAGATTACCAGTTAGAGAGTCTGAATTACCTACATGGGCTGTATCAGCCCAGTTTACACAAAACGTTTGAAGAATGTGATGTCTTTCAGTACGGATTTTTTTTTTTTTTAAGATGTGAACATTCGTGGAACTGGGAGACATACAAAACGGTATAATTTAAGAGTGTTCTACAACCATGTGAAAAGTGAGTACTCTGAGCGCAGCGATCGGAGCTATGAGGACCATTTAAGAAGCAAAAGAAACTCGTCAATAAACGAGAATAAAGCAAGCTAGTAAAATGTATGCACAGATCAGTAAGTGAACACAAAGATAAATAAACGTGTATTAATGCCGACTTCATGTCTGGCAATGGTAACTATGTCATGATTCTTTAGTAGCTGCGTAAAGCAGTGCAGTGTTAAATTGTGACACCGGCTAAACGGCATATTTATGTTGTGAGCACCCATGGAAGCGATATATCTGATTGGTTTTGCGTAGTAAAGTCTTTTTTTCCACATAATGCATCGTCTCCTTGGAAACATTGGTTTTGAAGCTCAACGCGTTACAAAAATCAATGGGCACCTTCAATTATTCATCGATGTATTTGTAGAACCCGACTTTTGCTAGGAAGAATAACAAAAATAGAAACGACTGAACTACACATGAGCATGAGCGGCTCTAGGGTTCTCTCGAGGTAAGAAGAGTCAGACGTCATGCACAGTTGAACCAGAGGAGCTTTTGGATATAGTGCTTGGAACGCTCGGCCACCACAGCGGGATTTAAACCTTTGAAGTACTTTCAAAATGGAGGTCTCCAGAGACTTGAGATAGAAAGTGGGGAACAATCACATAAGGGAGAAAACCGAACCACTTTACGTCTTGCGGGCAACACTTTGAAATGGATGTACTGATGAAACGGCCATCAGTGAAGAGTACGTTGGCCAGCAGAGTTGTGGTAAAACTTGTTTAGCACCCACGGAAATGCAAGACGAACCGCCATATTCTGTACAATGTCCCAGAGACTAGGATATATGGAACAGTAGGTGTCCCAGACTCATTCGAAGGAGATAGGGTCTTTTGAGAGAAAAACTGAAGAATTTCATCTGCCTGTACATTTTTAAGGTTTTCTACAAGTGAATCTGGAATGATAAAAGATTAGAAAGCCCTTTGGAGGGACTTGTATGAGGACACGGTCTGACCATGAAAGAGGTTGGTATTTTGTGACACAAAGATTTCCAGCTTGTAATAATAGCAGATCAAGACTCTCACCTCTATCTCAGTGGATTAGCGACCGGTTTTGGAAATCATCTGCCTTGAAGGTAAAGTACCAGACAATAATGGTGAAGTTCAAATTGCAGATCACTCCTTATGGCAAATTCATCAGTTTGAAAATGTACATCAATTTTTTTTTTCCTGAGGAACATAGATGTGGTATCGAATATGGACAACAATGTACCCGTTATGAAGACCTCTGAGAGAGAGAACACCTTTATTTTTTTAGATGTGGTTGCATCCTAAATCCTGAATAAATGAGTTGACATGCAGTGGCGTAGAGCAGGGGGTGGGAGGTGGGAGGTGCTGGTGAGTCCTGTAGTGGCTGCCCTGCAGGGCCGCAGATAAGAGCAGATGGGTAGTCTGCCACCCACAAAACTCTGACCGCCTTCAGCCCCCCCCCTTGGACGCCACTGCTGGCATGGGTCTGTTAAAACTTTCTCAGGAAAAGCACAGTAGCTTTTACTTCAAAAAGAATTGTTATAAAGTAATTTTCAAAACTTCTTATTCACCAGCATGGGCTAAGTTTCAAGGTGCGTGTTGGGGGTGTGACACCCCACAAATAAATGCTATTCTGGCTAGGTAGGTGGTTTCAGTAGCCCCTGATTCTGGTCTGCTGTGTCGGTTTTTCCTAAAGCAGTGACCATTGATGGAAAAGAGGAGAGAAAGTGAGACAGATCTACGTCTTGTGGCTGAATTCAAAATGTGAAACCAGGTAGCCTGGACTCAATGCCAGCTTTCCTGACTGTCCAAAATATGGGGATCTAGGCAATGACTTTATTTTCACAGCGCCTCCAATTTCTTTATTATCACATATGAGAGTGCATTTAAATAATGGGGTTCAGGATGTGTGCTGTACAAGCACCTCTCCTGTTTAAAATAATAGACTACAATATTGCACCATCTATAATAAGAATATAAGCTATGTTTAAGGTTTACATTACTACTGACTTGCCTTACCCTACACCAAGGGCGTTGTTGTTGTTGATGGGGTGAGCCATTATTCTGGGTTCATGTTTAAAAACAATCACTTTTAATAAATGTCTGCCTTTGAATTTTGACAGTATAATATGTTTATATTTGTTGCATGATATACATGTAAGACATTTTCATAGGTTGGCTCTTGCATGGACTCCGAGCCA